>NW_019416901.1:792042-970771 GCF_000390285.2 Anoplophora glabripennis | reverse complement strand
ATGGGGGAAACGAGAGCGCGGCCTTTTCGGATTGCTCGCAATTGAATCGCCGAGTTCAAAACGACGAAGCGCTTAAAAATTTTTAATATCTCAGCTTCTAGAGGTCCGATTTTGATGATTTTTTTTTTCAATCGATGTCTCGCGATTTAAAAAAACAATTCGCGTATTTTCAAATGCCTATCGTTAATAATTATTGATCTTTCAACAGTCCGATAAATAATTATTTATCTTTAAACTTCCTTTAATTATCAACTTTATTTTTTTATTGTATCAAAGGTAAGTGCATAAACTTATATACTGTTTATCAAAGATCAAAAACAAATTTATTTAAATATTCTGAAATTGTTTAAACAACAATTATTTTCAAAATATGACGAAAATTAGTAATATAATGAGTTAATTTCTCATTTGCTTATATTTTAAACAATAAATAATATTTGAATTATACTTTAATCACAAAAAAAAATTAATATTAAAAAAGGAATCTTTCATTTCAATATATTATTTCGTATTCGAAAAATACGACCTTAGATACACGTATATACCGTTAGGAAAAGAATCTCTACAACCTGTATATACAGTGTTATTTTTTTAAAATCTGACATAGGTCAACTTTTTTATTTGAAGTAATAGACTAGTACTTCCAAATGCAAAGTTGTAGAAAATAACTTGATTCAGAAAAATTTACAAATAATTTTTTCCGGTGTTCGACGTTTAAAAATTCGAACAATGTTTAATCAACCTCTTGAAGGTGAGATATTAAAAATTTTTAAGCGCATCGCGATTTTGAACTCGCCGATTCAATTTCGAGCAGGCCGAAACGGCCGCGCTCTCTGCTTACTAAGTACAAAAATTCGACCAATATTTAATCAAACGCCAGAGCTCTCTTAATTGACGGATTCGAATTTTTCAAAAAAAGTTTGAAAGCTTGAGAGCTCTTCTATATGTTGTTAAATTTTCAAGTATCTAAGGGCCTTGGTTTTTGCTGTGCAAAAATTTGAAAATTCGCAATATTTTTTTCAAAATCTGGATGGCACCTTTGCAAATAAAATTAGTTTAAGATTATTTAGCATAAGAATTTCCATTATCCGACCATACTTGAGACAGTTGTCGGTTACAATTTTGCAAGGGTAAGACTCCTTTGGCATATTTTTTTTAGATGTGTATTTATATATGTATTGTCTTTAAATCTAAAGTACCCTGTATACATATTCAAAGCATACTATAATAAATCTATATTGAATGTTTAGTGGTTTCCTCATTATAGTTCTTTAAGTAAATTTTCGGTTGAGGGTACTTAGAAATTACATAAATCACTTGGCGCCCTAAATCTGTTTAATTTTCTTGTGTTTTCTTAATTTGTTTTTTTTTTGTTGTAAGAACCCACGCCCCCACTGAAAAGCTAACTAGCCAAAAAAAAAAAATTAATTCCAAAGGAAGGGTTACAACTACTTCGATTTGAGTTTTGAAAATTTGGGATACCGGGTTTTCGGGCATGCCCTTCTCAACTAAAATAATGGCGTCCACGTACCACTTCCGGTTATACCGGAAGTCGCCATCAACTTGTTTGTTTTAAATGGAACACCCTATATATTATTGCAATTTTTGGATTCTACGTGTTATTTTAGGTGGATTTTTATGAAGTTTCCTATTTCTAAAATTAACCGTTTTTTTCAAAAAAATGGAGAGAAACAGTGACTAGCTTCAAACCATGTGTATTTTATAGTAAGAAAAATAAAGCAACAACATTTATAGGGGGGATAGCTAGACCCCTAAGCTTCCCATCCTTACTTTCAAAGTGGCTTAATTGCATACAGGGTGCTAGAAATTTAATGCCGAGTTTAGTTAACTTCAAACCTTCGTAAGTCGGTTAAATGGAACACCCTGTATGTTTTTCTATATTCTGATACACAGTTTTATTCTCTTTCGAACGGTATCAATGTTCCCTATACCTATGTCTTCTAGTTTTTAAGTTGTCTACTATTTTTTGTGAAATCATCTAAAATCATGTAATTTCTTACGAGGATAGCTGTGGAATTTTTAGCAAAACTTTAAAACAAACAACTAAACTGTCAATTTGTTATTAGTCTCTTGCAGTGACAGTTTAATTTAGTGTTTATAAGAAATGGAAAACAATACATATTCAAATGCTGATTCTTATTCAATAATGGGCTATATGCCTCAACTATCACTGAATTATACCCACAATAACGGGATGGTTTTAAATAATTATCCAAAATAAAAACTAAAATTGATATGTCTAAATATAACTTAATATAAAAACACGTACCTACTATACTGAAATTATTCCGGTTTTTTTAACGTTTGGAAGCGCGAGTATCTCGACGTACGTTGAAATCTCGGTATATACACACAAAAATCTGCAAACGATTCGTTCTCAAGTGACAGCACATTAGAAATGTTAGGAAAATCCATATTCATTAATTAAACTAAACTAATTTATCCCTTCTTTGAGAATCATACTCTCGAACAATCGACCTGTTGAGATAAAAGCATTTTTAAGTCAACCCAAGTATAATCTTAAGTAATCTTTTATCTAGATCCAATTTAAAAATCGTTTAAGTTACCATCAAGTCCCGAGACACTAATCTGTCTGGGCGTAGGTTAAACTGACTTTTTTTTACTAATTAGGAAGTGCGAATTGTCTTTTAAATTAATTTGGCGTGAACTCAAGTAAACGGGCGATGATGTAAAACTTTATCTCAAGAGACAAGAAAAATAACTGACCACGACCATATCGAGAGATCGAGTCGATTCGAATTCCACGTTCGAGTCCGTAACACGTCGCAGCAGTGTTGTAAATGATGTACGAATTTTGTTTAATTATGTGAAGTGTAGAGATAGTTATAAAGTACTATTTTGCAACAGTTTTGAAATATGTGGGTAGGCGTCTCGAAAGATGAGTAACTTATGTAAAAGGTTGTATTTATATCTTTTAAGATTGGTATGTGAAAACATAACATTGGAACAACACTAAAAAGATCTGCCATAATTATTCAAAATGTAAAGGGTTTCGCAAACGTAACGCATGTTGTAGTAAACGTGTTGCGATTAGATAAGTACGGAGAGTGTGTAGCTGAGACTGTGCGCAAACTACGTGGAATTTTCGGTAGCAGGAACGCCTCGAATGAAATAAACTGTGAAAAGGATCAGTTGTTCTTAATTTTGCGTCTTTGAATTTGATTTATTTAATTGCGATCAAATCTAGGCGTCACCCTGTACACTAATATATTAAACATAATCCCATTGCGTAGGCATCGAATATCCGAGCTAGCTAAACCGTTTTAATTAAAAATTATGATTAAATCAAAAAATTATCAGGAGACATTTATGGATCCCAATTTCTAATGTTAATATCGGCGTAGGCCACGCCGATTTTTTTCGAACGAGAAGTGCGAACTGTCACCTAAATTAATTCGGCGTGAACCGAGCAAATGGGCGATGATTTCCAACAAAAAAAAAACTTATCTAAAAGCGACTACCGATCCGAATACGAGAAGTTTTTCCTGCCAGGCGATGGTAATCGTCAAGAGACGAGAAACACGACGCGATCTCCATATCGGGAGTCGTATAAGTCAATCAGGATCGAATTAAGTCGATCAAAATTTCAGACGGACAAGTTTATCCAGCGATATGCTAATACGGGTCGCCTACTCCGATGGCAAATAAGGAGAATCGAAAAGAGCCCGTTGTCTCTGGAACTAAAAGACAGGACCGTGTAAATTGTTGGACTTCTAAGAGAGCGGGCATTATTTATGCGTGGTCGCCCCGACACACTTGATGTTTTTGTGCACTATACAGTGGGTCCCAAAATGACGGAACAAAATTCATATTTTTTTCCAGTCGAAATTTAAAAAAGTCTTCTGGTCTGTTCACATGCACTTTGCTTTTTAGATAACCCCACAAAAAAATCTAGTGATGTTAAGTCAAGGGAGCCTGGTGCCATTCAAGCGGCCTTCTGCCTATCCATCGATTTGGTTAAATTTCATTAAGGTAATTTCTTACATCGAGGCGAAAATGTGGAGGGGCACCATCTTGTTGAAACCAGACATCATAAGCAGGCATATCCAGGGCTGTAATCACCTTAAAACGCAAAGAATCCAAATAAATGTCGCCTGTCAAGTTGCCCTTAAAGAAATAAGGTCCCGATATGCGATTTCCTACTATTTCGGCCCAAACAAGTTGGGTTGTTTTTCAAATAAATTTCTAATTTCCTCGCAGAACTGCACATGATTCTGGCGAGAGAGGTATCTGCCAGAAAGCTGACTTTAAGTCTATGCTTCTTAAATATCTGATTCCTGAGAACTAACTTAAAATGGGGTCTACCATTGGCAGTAGGTGAGCACATTTCTTGATCACAGCGTTAAGCTTACGATCATCGCAGGAAAATCTAGGTTTACCATCAGCTTTTTCAACCAATAGCACTGGACTACACCAAGGGCTAGAAGAAGGACGAACCGCTCCAAGCTGCAACATATTATCCAGTTCACGGTTCAAGACTTCAATGTTATAAGGCGACATTAAATGTTGTCGTTGCTTGTTTGTTTCTGCATTCTTCTGTCTGTGTCATCTGCTCATAGTTTTTGTGAGACGTTAACTTTGTAAGGATGCCACATTTGAGACTTCAGGGTTCTGTTAACTGAGGACTTCGACAAGTTGAAGTTGGCTGAGTGATCTAAATCCACCCAGAATAAGCATGGTAAGTTTTATCATTACACTATCAGTGTTGCCAGTTGTTACTTTTTTAAAACAACTGTTAGAGAGAGACCAATGGAAAATAATTTAGTTAAATATGTTGTTTTTGTATGGATTAGCGACGTGTTATTTTAAAGTCACCATATTTTTGGATATCAATCTTTCATTCACAGAAATATAACCATACATGACGCCAGTTTTGTGTCCCAAAGAAGACTATTCGATGTTTTTATGTTCCAATTTGCTTCGATATATCAAAATTAAAAAATATTTTCCATAGATTGAAACAATGAAAAACAATTTCAAGAAGCGGTTGATGGTTCAAAATGCATGTTTTGGAGGTACCTCTCTCGGAATGGAAGAAGTGCTTCGAAAATTGGTTCTTCATGGAAAATACTTTGAAAAACAATAAAGTCATATACGATGATTAACTTCTTTTTCTGTTCTCTGTTCCCGAAATATGAAAGGCAATCCTCGTACCTAAATCTATAACATTTGTTAATATCATTTGATTACTCCATTGATGGTGTTTCATTCGCTTGGGGTAGTATCACAAAGTACGAAAACCGTGGTCATATAAGGATCCTCCTATGATGTAATAATATATTAGGACAACTTGTATACCTGTACCACATTATATCGTATCACGGGCAATTGTTTATTTTTATGAGTCGCCTTTATGTAAATGTATGTTTTATACATGTAGCTAACGGTACAGTCGCCATTATGAAACTACAGGCATAAATTATACTGTACGCGAACCACTTTAAAGCGTAATAAGGCACTTTATTTTGTCTTTTAACTATATATCACTAAGGAATGTATCAAAACTTAAGCTTAGTCGTCTATAAAGACGTCTTTCATAATGGATAGTTCAGATATTATGATCGGAATTGTCAAATTAAAACTTTAGATTTTATTTTACCGAGTATGCCTTGGTCAGAAATAAATTTAATTTTGCATTAAAATGCATTAGTTTTTTCAACATTCATAAATATACAATATTCAGGGTGTCTCATAATTAGCTGCCAACCCTGAACAGGCAGATTCTATGATCAAAACTAAGTAAAAAAGTTCATATGAACATGGGTCCGGAAATGCTTCCTAATGGCACAGGGACCCATTGAAGAGGGAGGAATGGAAATCATTTTTTTGCAATATCTCTGAATCGCGTTGTGATAAATGAATGAAATTTGGTATACACAGCTAAATTTTGATGAGCAATTTGATGGACTAATCCATTTATTTCCACAAGGTCCATTAGGGTGGGTACGGGGGGCCCTTGGTACTTTGCGTGTCTAACTTTTTCAACTTTGACTTTTTAACAAATTGGACAGCAAATTCCGTTTTCCCGAACTGTTTTACGTTAAAAAGGTACGCTTGTTTCAAATCGTTATCTTTAACGGTTTCTGAGAAAATCGCTCTTGAATTAATCCCACTTTGGTCAATTTCATAGTAATTTAAACACAAAAAAAAATTTTGTTTAAATTTAATCTAATTTTAATAAAAAAAAAATAATAAAAAATTAAATTAAATAAAAATTAATCCTTTAAATGGAAAAGAGAGGAAAGGAAAATTATTATTATTATTTTTTGTTTAAGTGTACGAATGAGTAGCTCTATCGATTTTATAAATTATTGTGAAAATAGATCAATCATAGGCGTCCGTAGGGGGCTCTGCTAATCCCTATTTTTAATATAATTTCCACGCCACTGGAAATTTTTCAAAATAAATATATTTTTTTACATTGCAGTTTATTCTACAGCAAAAAGGTCTCTTACTATTTTTAAACGAAATGTTTGGTTTTTGAGAAAAATGGCTTCTTATGGAATCATTACAATTAAGTAAACAGGGTAATGATTAAAGTATGTACGGCACTATTTAAATTTATGATCAAGAAGGGGTCCAGAATATATCAGTTATGTGTTAATAATATTTTAAAGTGACATCTAAAACTGTCTTTTTTATTTTATTACTTAAAAAAACTGTTATAGGTGGAACAGATTTTTTGAAAAAAAAATCTCATGCTCCTTGAAGGTGATTCTTAGAATAATAACTTTTTTTTAGGTTTTCTCACATTTTTACCGCAAGTAACGCTTAAATTGATAAAAAAATCCAGTTTAATCATGATTATGAAGTGTTTAAGCTCGAAAAACGTGATCCTTTAATTTTTTACAAAAGTTTGACTGTTTGAAACAAAGAAACGGTTTGCTAGATCGAGATGAATCCTCACAGGGTTCTTCTGGGTATATCGAACTGTAAAAGTCATGCTTTATTAGTCATTTCGTAAATATTTATAATTTAGTCGTTAATTTTCTAAAAACCATAAATTACCATTTTTTCCCGTTTTTTAAATTTCGTGTAAAAGATGACAAAAAATTTTCCGAAAAGTTGCGGCAGCCTGTTATAGGAAATTTATTCCAGTTTTCGAAACTGCCCTTCAATTCTCTGTACGACCATTTGTCGCCGAGATATCGATGGTTGAAGAAAAAAGGAACCTTTTCCATTAAAAGACCGATATTTCGATGAAAAATGGTCATATCGAAATTAAAAGAAAGGAAATTGAAGCTGAATAAACAATCTATCTAGTCCATGCAATTACTTAAGTGAAAAAAATGCGTGGACTCCGAAATAAAAATTTTTTCTTTGTCGCGCTATTTCTTAGAATTACATGATAACCGAAGCTCCTAAAAAATTTCGACCGAAAGATCTAAAAACTAGAATCTTAGAGCTTCAAAATGCTTTTTTTAAATTCCCGATACGACAATTTTTCACCTAAATACAGTCCATCAAAAATCATTCAGAGTCGTAAGTTTAGTTAGAGGAAGTGGTTCAAGTTCGGTTTGCAAGATTTGAACGTACAAACATGTGAAGTTTGCGAAAAGAATCCCGCCTGGTCATTGAGGAATTATATCAAAGTAATTTATGCGCGTTGGATAAGGACACGTCAAAATAAACAATCATTGCCGCATTAATGTAAGCAAACTTTTTAATAATAATAGAATGGCAATAGTTCATAAACATGTCAGCTAAGTACCGTACAACATATTTAAAGCCGATTGCAGCCACAAGAGAAAGTTATTATGCAAACGCCGCGCGTTCATTGAGCAAAATCAATCCGTAAAGATACTTACTTGCGCCTTATCGCGGCGCATAATTTCCGGGTTAATTGTGTTAAAACAAACATAAATTTAATGGAGTTAATCAAACCCACACGGAGACGGCAATTTCGTTGAGATGTGGCTCTCTGGACCCTCAAGTGATGGTACTGTCCTTATTGGTACCGTGGGTCGGCGCCAGGGACATCCACGCGCGCTCCACGTCACCAGACCATCCCGTAATTGCTTATTCTTACCTTCGCCGGTCGCATTTATGAGATCGGAAACCGTAATACAGCCATTAAGTCCGCTTATATGTCTTTTGGCCACTTTTTGTTGGTCGTTGTTCCTTTGAAGTGGGTGGCTACTGTTCACCAGGTCCTTAGTTCTGTCTGGTTCATCAAAATCAACGTCCAGATTGATCCAGGCAACTTCTTGGTCTTCATAAACAAATATCTAACAATTTATAAATTGTTTTTAGTTGTACGTATCCTTTCTTAATATAAAATATACTGAAGACAAGGTATGAAAATCCACTCTTCTACAGAATGTCTTCTACATCCCGGTTATGTCTCATAATAAAAGTTGGCAGCAGAAATTGAATAATTCTGGGATATGTTAACTAATTTATTTTGCAGGGGATGCATCTGGATGTAGTACACGTATTTCGTATAGAGACAAGACTTCGTATTGCAATTCGTAAATATATGCAGTAGATATATTCTTTTTGACTATTGAGCACTGCAGCTTGGTTTGATAATAGACCCAACTCATCTGGTTTGTGAAATGCGCAAATCAAGAAGACAGTCTGCAATAGAAGTGCCAAAGACAGGAGTACCTTCTGTGCTAGGCCTGCATATCTGGAACAGGTGAATTCGGTTAAGCTGCACAAATGATCAAAGAGCTGCGGAAAATGAAAAATTGATCATACTTCCTAGTGATAAAGGAAATGTCAATTAGATAACCTATTACAGGATCTCGTGTTTAGAAAGATGTTAAATTAATTTATACATGTAGCTTGAGAAGGAAATATAGCACTTTGAGCTTCTAATCTTCCCAAGACTCTTATTCTAAGTGACCAAATACTGTGTTGCCTTTCAAAGGGCTGTAGATCAAATGTATCACTTCAGCCAGTAATTGGATTAGTGGGAAAGACAGAACACCATGTCAGAACAGAAGCCTTGAAGACTTTATCAGTGGATTCGAGAGACACCATCGAGATCCAGGAGACAGTGAGTGTTTGCAAAAATAGCAATTGTTTTGGAAGAATTCATCAAAGGCTCGTAAAGGATGAGGATAAGTGTAATAGATGGACGTTCTACCAACCAGCTTGTAAATTGTAGAACCAGCACAGATAAATAAACTTTTGTGTACTAAAAGTGGAAGTTACTGACCTTTCGATGCTAGATTTTCAACCATTGTGGAACTCCATCACCTTAGAATTTGACATTTAATTTTAGGCCTCTTATCCACAACTTTGATAGCTGCTTCTTCACATAGCTTCCGATTTTCCTCTTCTGAATACATAGGCTTCGGTTTTCCCCTTCTCCTGGCAATATACATCTTTCTTCTTCCATGCCGATGTTACTAAGACATTTCCTTTGGTTCGCTAGGTCCACCCACCCCACAACTATTTCGATGTTTCCTTAAAGATCATCTTGGATTGCCTTTGTCGAGGTATTACTTGTCACCATTTTTGGCTTTAACTTCGACCATCCTTGTGTTTGAATAACATGGTTAGTAATTCATTGCGAAGCTTGGGGCTGCTGATGAGCCTCACGAACAGAAATAACATTTTTAAGTGAAAGTTCTCTAAAACAGCTTTGTATTACGGGCTAAATAATAATCTATTGATGGGTGCCAAAACCTTACCCAACTTTATTTTCTAGTATTTTTTCATTGTTTAATTTCTTTTGCATTTGATATTTTAACAAGGCATCAGCAACATGATGGAAGATCTTTTTATTTTTTTTATCTATGTGAAAAATGTTGTTCTTCCATGCCTTTGGAACCACAATTAACTAATTATAACTCTAATATAATTACTATAATAAAAATTGTATACATACTCGCCACACGAATAAGACATGTAAATAAGTTAAAAGACGCAGAGTCCCTATAATTAGCAGTAACCTATATAATTATAAAGCAGGTCAACGACTCTATCGTATTATTAGAATCGAGCACTATTCTGTACCCGCGAAGATATGATTTATAATATTTGATTAAGTGGAAATTACTACCTGGATATTTCGTCATTAAAATGATATGTATTGACAGTTAACACTAAGGTGCTATTAGGAAATAAAGTTGTTTTCCGTATGAATATACAAGGCCGCAAAAGTCTCAGGTAGAGATTATAAACCGGACAGTTGTCCATTATATCAAGAAAGTGGTCTTAAATGTAAAAATTAGTGTGTATATTCGATCAGAGATAATGTAGTATTTTTTTTTCGCTTTAGAAATAGGAATGGGTCTCAAAACTTGCAGATATTTTCATTAATTAAAAATATTTGTTTTCATGTTATCGTTCTGTGAAAGAGTTTATAATGTAACACTTTTTTTAATGAATGTCTTTTTCTTTTTTTTTTGGTCTTAAGTTAAACAGTAACTATAAAAAGTATTTTTTGGGTGTTCCACTTCATATTTTGAGTTGTGTATGCTAAAAGCTATAAAAAATACTAGGTATTTCCTGTATTTTTCTTCTAGGTGCAGCCTCAGTTATGCAGAATTGGTGGTAAGTAATTTGATACTTAATTGATTCGACTCTAAAAAAAACCCAAATTTATTTTAAAACAATACGCGTTTTTCGTTACATAACAGAGACCATTTTTCATGATTTCCAAATCACCGTTCACGTAAAGTAGCGATATTCGAACCTATCTATTTATATCTATCTATTTCTACCACCCAAGGTTGGGACGACAATCCATTGGAGATGCAGATTGATTAAATCACTATAATACAATCGTGTATACATTATTCATGGATTCTAAAGATGTAATTGAATGACTGATTCTAATTTTTCAACTTTTACATATAATGGGAGGATTAATTTAATCAAATCAGTAGGTACGCGTATACCTGTTGATTGTCCGACGACGAATTAACATCCGTGGAAGGAATCCAGCTGCTGGGAGATAAATTTTATCCGAATCCTGCCCGGTTTTAATGTTTGTTTTGAATAATTTCGCACCACCCGTCGATTTGGATAAACGCTTGTGACATTTGACGGGTTTTTTTAATAATTCCGTTTCCTAATGATGCCAAAGAGTCTCGAAATTTATTAGCAGATTATTCGAGAAGTATCCGCTCCAGGGAAGCCAAAGATTTGAGTTTTGGAATTGCTGAAATTCCGTAACAATTTTTAGATTACTAGTACTTGGATTTTTTGTCAAAAAACCGTCCCAAATAACCTAAAATGCTACAAACTTACAATCTACCTATATTAACATTAACATTTATGGTAAAGCCGTAATTTGATGCCAAAGGGTTATTGGAATCATTTTGTGGTCGTGGTAAATTTATAGAACAGGTTGCCCCTTTGCTTGTGCTTCAGGAATCTGCACCCCTTATATATTTTTAGCAATATCAATTTTGCTGGAAACTGACTCTTCTATGTATATAACCTTTTGCCACGGTAGGTGACTTCTATCTACCGTGACGTTTGGGTGTTGTAATATCCCCTCCAGCATTGGCCAAGAGAGTTGCAGATTGACGCAAGCCATGCCCTGTATATAAATTAGAATCTGTCAAGCCCAAAAATCGTGCAACAACATTAGGGATTTTTGATAGCTTACACCAACACATTGACGTGTGCATTTTCTCTTGAAAATTGCAAAAGAACCTTTTATGCTGCACATTTTGAGGTCTTAGCTTAGAATATTTTCTAATTAAGTCAATTGGATTAAAACAAAATCCTTCATTTGTGTGCGAATCTTCTTGGTTTGTTCGTTTTAGTTTTTGAAATAATGATGTGGATATACTGCTCTTTGTCATATATATTGTCTATGTTTAGATGGGTCAATTTCTTGCAACGGCAAGCGCCAAAAACTCCTAATATCAACGCCACCTAAAAACAACACATTTAATAAATATAACTCAGTTAAACTATTCAGTAGAACCTACCTTATTCATAAGATGATCTCTGTCTAGGGCTTCACGCAAAAATTGTTCGATTTGTTCTCTTTCTAAGACCTTGGATTTTTTTGGTTGAAAATGTTTGTGCTTTGACTTTAGAAACGCCACTAGTCTTCCGAATTTAGAAATTTCAATGTTTTTGTAAACTCTCACAGTTGACTTCAACATGGAATATTTAGTCCACAATGTGGATGGAGCTAATTTTCAACTTAAATTGAAAAAATAAGCCAGCAAGATATCTTCATTTACGACTTTCACCCTTTCTTTGATTTTGAAATTCCTTCAGTTCTTTGTTGTATATAAATATAAGATAGAGTTTAAAAAGAATTAGGTATTGAACAAAAACAGAAATCAAGTTATTTTAAAATTTAGGGTGCTCCACTCCAAAACACCGTACCACTAGAGCGGTTGATATTTTTAATTATATTTTGTAGTTAAATGTCATCGATGTTAAAATATGTTAATTGAATTGAATTAGCTTGATATATGAATATAATTATTAAAAAAATATATATTTAATTAATTAATGTGATATAATGTAAAAGTTGTTATTTTCGTTCTGTAGCACAAAGTAAATAACATAATATACCTATATGCAATATTAATATCCATAGAATCAATTTTTTTATTAAAGATATGTATACTTATGTTAATTTTAAAAAGCGGTATGACACTTCATAGTGTATTGGAAAAACATCAATAATAATTAATTAATTAAATCAAGTTCTAAGGTAAAGCTTATCTGTAATAGATTTTTGGAAGAAATAAACATTTATAAAATCTGTAAGGACAGAGACAATGAAAGCGCTTGAAAGATTAGTCTGTGAAATTTTGTGAGACTATTCAGACTCGTTTGTGCGAAAACAAAGTCGTTAAATTTAACTGCGTTTGCGTAAAATCAAAAACTGAATAATATCGTTGTTGATACTGCTGTCCAGAGGAAATGTATGTTTATAACTCGAGCTTGAGACATATTTAACAGGTTAACTACATACTCGAGAGGCATTTGTGACAAATTTTTATTATTTTGAGTTGCAATCGCGATTTATTATGATTTATTCATGAATTCTTCATGAAGGTCGTTCGGGATGATTAAAACGAGTTTACATTAATTTGCCATTATCTACTAAAAATTAATGCATTTGTGTAATAAAATTTTCCTTCTTAAAGTGCTCAAAATTTAAATCATTGCCGATTTAACATTATGCATCAATTTAAAATATCAGATTTAGTCTAACCTTAAGGCCTTCTGAGGAAGTAATTTTGATAGAAAACAGAAATTTTTAATTAATAATTGTAAATTTCTTACCTTGAGAATACGCATAGTCTCAGCTACACTCTCACGAACTGCTTGGATGTGGTGTTGAACGACTTGTTGAAGGGCCAGTGTTTAAGATCACTAATTGATCCAGTCTCCCTGAATTAATCTCTTTACAGTTGATGAAATTAATTCACTATTCGGACAATATTTTGTACGAAAATTGCACTATAGCTGCTAAACCTTCAATATTTTTGGTCAACAATGAAAACCTGTTGTTCTTTCGCCTAGCGCTCCATTTTTAATAACCCTGAACTGTCTTGTCTTTTTTTTCGTTGGTAACACTTTACCGCACAAATGGCGCCAAATTCGAATCTTCAAAGCGTAAATTTTGGCATACCCGATACTATAATTAATTACTGACAAACTGATTATCATATGTATGAGTTTTAATTTGGTATATTTTGGTTTTGATTATTTTAAAGTGGTTTTTTTATCTATAGCGAAGTAATAACATTTACAATCAAAATATTTTTAGTACGTATTCGAATTGGGTATTTTATTATTGGTAAGTTGTCTAGTTCCTTTTGATCTGCATATTTCTTATCATATTTTAGTCTCTAAGGTAATTAAAAGCATCTATATTCGCTTTTCTCTAGCAGATAGGTCTCATCTCCTGAATATTCCTGTATGTATATGTGGACGTAAAAGCAATTTAAATCACATACCTACGATGTGAAATCGTGTTTTTTTTTTCTGAGAACTCCTAATCTAATTTGTTTAGTAACTAGTAAATTCGCTTTTTCCAAATTTGTACCGCTTCTGACGGAGATCATTAATTAATCGTGTCTTTATTAATCATTTTAATACAAAAGGGAAGAGACGACTTCTTTAATCTCTCGTAAAAGGATTTGTATAGAAAGTTTAAATCGGTGCGTGCCGCCTACATGCCATACAAGAAGCTTATATTGTTTAAAAATTAACAAGCCAATTAAAACATTGTGTTCGCTAAGATCTTGTCGTCGTAGGTCCTGTTTTAGCCAAAAAAAAACGAAAAATTAATTAATCCTAAAAGAGACACAGTCACAGTGCGAAATGGGTGGTCATTTTCAGGAAAGGGAAAAAACTAAAACCTTTGTGCTCTCCAATTTTTACAGTTGGCATATACGGCATATTTTGGTTTATACAGGGTGATTCGCAATTGGTGACCAGAAATGATGTTACAACAATTGTTCAAAATTTTGTCCACAGACGTATAAACACATTTGGGTTCGTCTTTCTCAGTTTCTACGAACTAACACAATGTTCTCTTGCTTCGCCATAACACAAATGCTTCACCATAATACAAATGTGGTCTTCACCATAAATTAAAACGATATCCATCAACTCCGAGTTGCTATAAACGCAAGCCATTTTTGACACTAACTACTAAAGAACTGTTGTAAACACTATTGCAACGATGATTGTAAAATCGGATTTCAGTATTCGGTGCCACAGAGGCCACGTAGCTCTCCACGAATATTACGAATGGCGCTAGGGACTACAATTGTCCAGCTATCTAATGGTTGAAAGTACTACAACTTCAATAATTTTTTTTCTCGGAAACTATAAGGACCTTACAAAACATTTTTTACGATATTGGCTCTATTTCTCATGCCGCATCTGTTCCCAAATTTTTTTGGATAAATTGTGAATCGCCCTGTGTAGTTCTGTCGCTGACTTAATGCCGCTTGCAGATCGGTCATAGCTCTTCAGATTTTTGAGTTATTTTGAAAAAAAGTTTATATGGCGTTTTCGTGAATAGTTTGTAACTTTTTTATTTAGAGGAATTTTTAAAATCTGATAATACTTTTCACACAATTTTTTTCGAGGAATTTCAATGTATATTTAGATTTTCATTGCGACGTTTCGGTTGCGAGAAATCATCATCAGCTTATTTTTTTCTTAAGGGCGACATATTGAATTTTAAGCTGAGCAAATCTAAAATTTTTTTGGTTTTTCAATGGCATAATATAAGCAAGAAAAAATTAAAAAACAACCCAAAAAGTCAGTATTTTAATATTTTTAATAGATCTGGCAACAACGCATAATTTTTCGAAACCATTATGGTTTTTGGAAAAGCTTATTAAACTGGTAACCAGTTTTGATGATTTTAACCGATTTATGCGTATATTGGCGCGTTTATCTCTTGTCAGTGTCCTTGTCGAGAGACTTTTTATGCCTAATGCACCTAATAACCGAACCGTATCTCTGGCGCCTTCAAATTTAATTTATCGGGTATGCAAATCGGTTCATTCGACTGCCATTTACACGCTAATTGTTCGGTGCCGTTCCGAGTATTCCTATAAAATTCTCGCAACGCTCCTAACATCGTTATGCTCCAAGGTAGTCCCACTTAATCCTGCACAGGAAAAGAATGACTCGCTTTTACATAAACATTTAGGCTCAATTAACCTCCGCCATACATGAATAAACGAATAAATCTGTCCGAATCCGATCCGATGTGGGTATACGAATTCCGTTAAACAATTCAGCGTGAACGGTGTACACTGATCCGTAGGCATCATTGTATGTTGATTGAACGGTGAACATTTAGTCAAAATACCACAGAATCACTTCGCCACTTCAGGTGTCTTACACGGGCCCGATACGAAACCACCGCGCGACCCAGGCAGACGTGGTCGGTTAAGGTGAGAAGGTCGCTGTCAATTCCGCCGGGCTTCCGCTTTGAAGGACGAGAACTTCACCAAAAGCGTGCGGATAATAATCAAGGAGAAGGAATAGAAGGAATTGTGTCTGCGCAAAGGCTGCCTGTCTGACGCGACTAGACGAATTAGGTGGGGGAAGTAGCAGGCGAAATTATCTATTTAAATTTACACATCTTAGACAGCCAAATTTGACATTTTTCTTCCATAATTCGAGTCCTCTTTCACTTTGCTAAAAAAAAAGGTTTATCGTATATCTGTCGATATCTTGTACCGTTTTTGAGAAAATCGAATTTTATTAACAACATACATTTATTGAATCAAAAGTGTGATAGTAACATTATTGCAAAAATCTTGGTTTCTGTAGAATTGGAAGAAAAAAGAGAATGTTAAGTAAGATGATCAATATGTGCACCTTGAGCTTCAATGCATTTCTAATGATTTTGGTGTATGTACAGGAGTTTGATAAACAAGATGTTTAAAATTACCACAATGAAAAAAATCGAGGAGATTAAGATCGGAAGACCTAGGTGGTATTTAAATAAGTCCTTACTGCGGGGACCGCCTAGCCGGGTGTCTTGGCCGGTGGATTTCGATCTGCCGAGGCAAGCCTCACGGACGCAGGCTGGAATTTGGATGGGTGACCTAAGGCAGGCTCAGGGACGTGGCTGTGGCAGCCTACCAGAGACCTGGGTCGCTCAACATTTGCTGCATGCTTGTGGTCCCCGATAAATGGTAATGAGAATAGAGCAAAGAAAGTCTCTATAACTCAAGACCATGCTATCATATATAAACTGTACGAGACTTTGCCACCAAGCCACCCGTGTAGTGAATAGGATGGTTTGAAGACAAGTACTCGAGTAATGAAGGAGGGTGTAATAAGGCCTAAGTGCCGCGGTGGAAAAACAATTCCACCACCCTCCGACATACATACATACATTAAGGTGTTTTTGCAGTAAATATAGGGATTTATCCCCATTTAAAGTGTCATCAATGATATATGGTCCCACTAAGTAGTTTCCAATTATTCCCATCAACACTTTAATGATAAATTTTTGTTGGTGTTTTGTCTGAATAATAGCATGGGGGTTTTCTCATTCCAAATATGCAAGTTCTATTTGGAAAGCGGTTGGCGTAAATCCGAACAGCTTTAGAATCATTATATTCTACAAATTTGACCATAAGATGAATATCTGCAAATTTTTCATGGCTAAAATCCTCCATGATATTGAATCAATAAATGGTGTCAAAATACAACAAGTATCTAACTGCTAATTATATATATATATATTTGTTGAAAGTCATTTCAATTTGCATAGAAACCAAGATATTTTACAGAAATGTTAATATCGCGTTTTTGATACAATACATGCATGTTGTTAATAAAATTCGATTTTCTCAAAAACGGTACAAGATATCGACTGATATACGGTATATTTTTTTTTAGCAAAGTGAGAAAGGAATCGAACTATGTAAGAAAAATGCCAAATTTGGCAACGCTGTCAAAGATGTATAAATATAAATAGATAATTTCGTCTGCTCCTGTATAATCCAGGCATATTGAATATCAGTTTAAACTTTAATTGTCCAAATGTCATTGTTGTCATGGTAACGACTTAGAAATTATACTTAACTGGAATTTGTTTTCCAAACTTTTTTCTTTGAAGGCGAATAACTCCACAACGAAGCCCGATAGGATTTTTTTTTATAAAGTACTGCAACTGTTTTGACCTTCCCTGTATATCCCTTCATTTTTGACATGACCTTTCCGGACACCCTGTATATTCGGAAGAATATTTTGATATTTCGCTTATTGTGTTGCTTCGTTTCTTCCAAACATGTCTAAATCTTTAGAAATTACAATACTAAGGCATCACCAGAAGAAGCAACTTCATTGGTCAACAGTCATAACAGTGGTATTGGTTTATGATGACATCTAATAGCTTAGAGAAACATTGTTAGAGTTCTGATTTAGTGCTAATACTGCAAATAATTGTCACACATCATAGTATTCAACAATCTGAACAACCTGGAAATCTATCTCATCTTCCTTTCTCTTGTATGGGCTTTTGTTCAAAGATATAAGATTACAAACATTCTAACATCATCATATGGACACTCAGTCAACTGCTCTGAGGCTAGGTGGATTGATCAACAGGCAACAGACCATTTAGTTCTAAAGTATAGATTTTAAAAGGAAAATGAATGATTGTTAAAAGACAATGAACTCACACCAGATCAAATCTAGACTGGTTTGAGGTTTTTTAGATGTTTTGGTGTCACTATTTAATCAAAATGAAATGATTCTAGTTTAATTGAACAACGGGAAGACTGATAAATTAGAGTCCGTAGATTCATTCCCTAAAGGAACCTGAACTTTTCTACGGACGAACCAAGAAATTCTTAATGGACCTTCGAAGGGATTGAAGAGGAATTTACTTAACCAAAGTAGCGTTTCAATAAAGTATAATAGTAGAATTGCTAGCTGGACATTGCGTATTCTCCGCCAGGAAGAAGAGACCGCAACCAATGTACTGTTCGGAAACTGTATGCCACTGTCAAAGTTATAGAGCATAATTGGAAAGATAAATTTATATATCCACAAATTTCATTACAAACTACCACCGATCATCAACTTTTTTTCAATTTGTATTCATTAGAGTTTGGCGTTACGTTAAACGATTTGAGGTTGACAGCAATAAAGTCCGATATTGTCGTATTTTTCTTCATTTCGCACTGAATGCGGCGTGGCGTTGAGTTCAAGGCTGGAGGTCCGTAACAGCACCGAAACTTGTTCCGCAGGGGCAATTGACCACCGCCCGGAAAGAAGTCAGTCGTGGAGCCCAAGACCAACGTATTAGGTGGGCATCTTAAGTGCGCCACGCGAGTGACGTCACACGCAATATTTGTAGCACGCGCCCCACCTTAACCAAGCCTTTATCTGGTTGCATTAAGACAAGTTTCCTAAACAGTCTCTCTCGTACAGCAAGTCATTCGGACCTTTGGGTACGTGGGCAGCCTTGGCTTTCTGAATGGTCTGCCCGGGTTGACCATTTTGTTATAAAAAAAAATCCGTACGTGCCACATTATGTGCGGGTACCTGATTAGTATTTAAGTGCGGACACCATTATTATTCATTTAATCTGCGAGTCGATATCTCGCGTTCCAATTTTTTTTTTCACGGATCGTATGAAGTAATTACGGCCAATTAATTCCAGTCGAGTTTTGAAACCTTTTTACATACCTGATTGATTTATTTTCTCGGAAGTTGTTGAGGTTTTTGTATGCGGAATTTAATTTTACTTATGCCCGACGTTAGAAGATTGCCAAGGAAATAATTTGTATACGTTTTTAAAATAATGGAAATATAGACCCGAAAAATCCAATATTATAAAAAAACCGATGTTTACGAGCAGGATTTTCATTCCGATTTTTTAAAAAATAATACGCAACTATTTGGATATTTTATTAATCCTAATATAGCCCTACTATAATCGTAAATTAAAATTATATTATTAATAATAATATCCGAGCTTTCAAAATTGTATTTACAATAAAATTAAGTAACAGAAAAAAAGACAAAGTTATATATTTTCCTAATAATTAACAAAATTGTTCCTACTTGGTCTATGAACATTAAAAAATATGAAAAAATATATAAAAACAAATTTTCATAAGGTAGCCGGCTAACTTATCTATTGACATATAAAACAACGCCGCCAGCTTTTCGTTTACCTCCATTTTTAACAAAATATTTTAAAAACATGTTTTTATAAAACAGATTTATTCGTCCGTCTTTTAAATTTGCAAATTTGTCTTCATAAAATTGATGATCCGCACTAAGACTTTGCAATAGTTCTTTTTCTATCGTCATCACTGACGAGTTGTTTAAGCGCTCTTGTGTCCTCGTATTTCTAAGTCTTAATGCGCTCAAGACACAAAAAGTTTATTCTCTACCGAGACACTTGTTGCAGGAATTGTTAAAACTGGTCAAAACAATTTGTATGTTTCCGAAAATACCATTTTAAATTTCTTGTATAATATTTCTATCTTTTTTGAACCACTAAATTACGAAATTGTTCGTCTGTACAAAATATTAAGTTCGTTTTTCAACCTGTCTATTTCAAAAACGTTTGGATACATTTGTAATAGACATTCAAACGATTTTTCAGGAAATTTATTTGCATATTCAGGAAATTTTGACGAATCTATCAAAGTAAAAAAAATTAAATCATATAAATTCTCAAAACGAATCAAGGGGAAATATATTTTGAAAATATTTTTAATTCGTCGCAACTTTTGCCCCGTTTACTTGTAACATTTTTCGCATAATTAAAAATATTTTAAGGTCAAAAAAATTCGTGAATTTTTAATTTTTTAAATTTTAACCATTAGCTCGGATCCACCATTTTGAATTTTGTAAATCTGATCTCGGATTCGTAATCAGCGACCCCGAAAACCCCTGTATACCCAATTTGGTTGAAATTGGTTCAATTTCAAAAATTTTATCCGCCATATTGGATCCGCCATCTTGAATTTTTAATTTCTGACTTCAGATTCATAATCAGCAACCCCAAAAACCTAAGTAACCACCTAGACCTCGATGAAAGACCATCTAAAAACAGAGAATCTTAAAGGTTTAAAGTGATGTATACTCGATACATAAGATCACGAGTATTATTTATTTATTTATTTATTTATTTATTTATTTATTTATTTATTTATTTATTTATTTATTTAACTAGTGATTTTAATTTCTTTAGAGCAGTAGTTTACGTCATTACGTTTTGAAATTAATACCTGCCTTGCCCTTATCCTTAAAGTCTTTGATCCCTCACACTGATATCAGACAATACCCGCGTACTATGCGACGCGTACATTAACCGCGAACGAGAAAAACTGACACTATAAGCAGCTTTGAACCGGCCTCAGTCTCCTCCTAAATCACGTTGTTTTAACCGCCTCGCCTGGAGGGGGAACCGTAGCATACTGTTACTTCATACGATGAACCGCCACTGACACACCCCGTACATATTTAATATTTTACATATTTAATTTTTAATTTTAATTTTTAAATTTGTAAAAGAACGCGTATATGATGATCTATAAACAATTCGATTGAAATAGTATATATACTTATTTATTTTAAAATAATATCATTGGCTAACTAGAGCACTAAAACTTTTCGAATCCTTGTGTCGAAAGACCAAACTGGGAGGGAAAATGTAAATTAATTACACCTCAATTAAAACGTGTTTGTATAATAAGTTCGATACGATTTCTTAATTAATAAAGTGTATAAACAATATTCAAATTTTAAGGTAACCCAACGTGAGCGACTTGACCATTACTTTTTCCTGATTGTAACTGTCGTGTCGCCGTTCGAACTAGGCCTAAGTAATTCGAGACAGGTGTGCCTGAACGTTATTCTTCGACTTTGCTTCCGACGGAAAAAATACGGACTGGTCTGTTGGCGCTTGCTTTGTTCCTGCTGACTTTGAATGCCCAGCTCTCACAGAAATTGTTACTGGATTTATTTTCAGTTTTGATTCTAGTAATGACGAAACTGAAAACGCTATTCTTCCTTTGCCTGCCATAAAAAGTCACTAAAAGTTACATTAAGCATTTGAACAAATTGAAATTAAGCAATATTGTGTACTGTAGTTGCCAAATCTTAATTTTTTTGATATATGAAGGAATACGAATAGGATATTTATGTTACAATATAGAACTTTTAATGTTCTGAAATTGACTTATTTTTTGAAGCAAAATAATACGTTTTCTGCGATATTAAGTAACGTCATGATTTATTTTTTCTCATAAAATATGCTTCTTTAAACATTTTTTTCACTTTATATAAATAAATCCTGCGAAGCGCAAAGTAATTTAACATTTTAACGCTGACCTTTCGCTTCCTTCATAAGAGGTAGGAGTTTATTTTAATTATTTATTAAATTACTTATTATTCTGAAAGCTTCTAAGTGACCTGACCTTTACATTTTCAAATATTCTTGAGAAATGTTGAGATAACTGGATAATGTTCTAATGAGAATTTGCATTGTCTATAAACGAACACCTAGGTACAATACAAGACGAATTACGAAGGATTGTCACTTAAAATTCGTACAAGAGATTAATATCGTTGTTAATTTATCTTCCGCACCCTTCAAGAAAAAAGTATGCATAATAAAATTATTTGAGCACGTCTACTAAATTGTCACGTCACGTCACAAAAAGTATTCGCTATCATGTGTCACAATTTATTAGACTTTGTATTCAATTATTAATCTCGTATTTAAACGAATCTATAGAATAGTGTGCATAGAGAGAGCAGTGTGGAAATTGAAATAAATTAGAACTAAAATTATCAAACTAACGATTCTAGTTTGGTCTCTCATATATTCCATGTTCCTAGAACATATTGCTGCGCCTTAAATTTTTGCAGTCGACAAATGAAAAAAAAAAAAATGATATTTCCAAATATGTTCTATAGTCCCTGTTGTTTTCAATTTTGTGTAATATATGCAGCAACGAACTATCTGTCACTCTACATGAAACCATGACATTAGGAGCTGTGCATATCTTTCATTTGCTTGTTCTTTTGATTTTTCGAAGATAGCGATCTTGACTGACTATGTATTAATACGTGATGAAATGAGAAAGGTGACGTTTATACATTACTTGCTGTTCAATGTAAAGAAGTTGGAGAAAACATGGTGAAATACTTGTTTTATAAAGTTAGGTTATAGTTAACTGTTTTTTTACTCTTGTGCTTTAGTAATCTGATTTTGCTAATGCATCTATTTTTATTAGTTATTTCTCCCGCCTATTATTTGGTTTTAACTGTCAGTGGTGTAACTTAAATAAATAAATACATAAGCTATAGCCCTTCTAAAGGTATAAGGTTGTTTAAGCAAAAAGTTGCTTCGTTAGTGAAACTTATGTGATTTTTTTTAAGTTGTGTTGTCTTTCAAATTTTCTAATTTCCTCGTAAAACTGTAATCTTCTGTCTGTGTCATCTGTCCATAGTTCTTGAAAGACGTTAACTTTGTAAGGATGCCAATGTTGAGACTTCAGAGCTCTGTGAATTGAGGACTTCGACAAGTTGAAGTTGGCTGAGATAGATCTAATTGATGAGTGAGGATTTTCATTAACGGCGAGCATCACATTTTTACGATCATTTTTGCTTACCGTTCTTCGCCTTTTTGATCCAGTTTCTTCACTTTTTGGATAATTTACTTATTGCAGCTCGACTAATTCTCTGGTCTGGAAACTTATGATGAAATAAGTCATATACCTCCTGTTGACTACGGATTTTATCCGCATCCAATCATAATTAAAATTTCAATTCTTTGTTTTTCGCTTAAAGAGGCAACCATTTTTCAAAATAATTTAACAACAAATGAATTGGAACTAAAACCATTCACGTTACACCTAAGGTACTCTGGTGAATTTTATGTGTTTATCCATATGTTTTTTAGAAAAGAAAGCTTTAAAGTATGTAGAAAAAGATTACCTAATAAAGAGTAGGTACGTTTTTTAAAGTACAGAAGAGACTATGATTGTTTGAAATAGTCGTAGTAGTACGACGTAAAAGACAATGTTTTACATTTTTTTGACAACTGTGACAACAAAAGTACGAATAATCTTATAGAATAGAATAGAATATTTATTGGTCTACATTAATACATAACATATTATGGTAGCAAGTCAAAAAAACACACAATCATATCGCTAAATTCGTCTTCAGAAGGACTATCTATATTATAAAATATAGAGGGTCATATTAAAAAAATGTCGGCAATGTTACAGGTCTGTCAAACAGGCTACAGACAACAGTCTGTCAATGTTACAGGCTAAAAAAATAGAAAATATTGCAGAAAAGTTACAATTTCTCTTTATTAATTGACCTGTTTTAGTGATTTTTTTAAAATCTGAATTAGTTAAAGAATATGAATTTTGTTTCATTATTTTGGGATACAGTATCCGTATTCATTTTGCACAAAATTGTTCATGGTTAGGATGATACCGCGCCCAGTACTTACCGCGTCTTCACATATGTCGCAATCAGAGCTACAAAAACTAATCTAATGCAATATAAATGTATAGGCGTTTATAAGACATTTTTTACCCTAAAACCTGTTCGTTTTCTGCCAAACATAGCAGTAGCTGAAATCAGAAATAAAAATAAATATGCTCAATTTTTTCAAAAATTATTTTTTGAGGTTTAAAGACTCGGTATGATTTTTCCTTTTAAGCGGGACAAAATATCTGACTAAATTGAAGTAATGCTACAAATAAATCAATTCGACGATACTTTTAGCAGGGAATTGGTCGAGTCATCAGAAAATATTTTCACATTCCGAGTCGAAAAGGCTTCTTTATAAGAAAGTGCCGTAAGCAGAGACCCATATAGCCAGGTGGAATCAACCGTGACGAATATCATGTTTAAATGCTCAATGAGATGGGTCCAAACCACATACCGTAGATAAATACGATACAAAACAACCGAGGACACAATAATATATTTATTGTGACATTTCGCGCATGATGCATTGTTGAACAGTCCGCTGTATACTTTAAAACTCCTTTTATTTCGACAAGTATCTCGTAGACTTAAACCGTGAAATGAACGCAATTATACAAAGTGGATAATAACTGCAAATTGTCGACAGTAAAAAAAAATATATGACATGCGTATGCTAGAATTTTAAACGGGATTGTAACGCGTTAAGTTATTTGTATAGGTACTAGAAACAACGTCGTTAACCGCACAGAAATCAACGGGAAAAGGAATTTCCTGCTCGTGATTAAGAAACGAATTAGGTTTGTAAACAAAACGAAACACCCGCTAAACTGGTCTATGAAATAATAGTACGCCAGTACTTCCCCACATAAGTCATTGTTGTGGTTGGGATGAAAGTTTTTGGGTATTGTGGCTACTGTTTCGGTGGCCTTGACTTCTGAAGAACAGTTCATACTTTGTAAAAGATAAGTAATACTGGAATGCCAATATTGTATCAATGTTGTGTCGCTTGGGAGTATCAGCTCCAAAAATGATATTCTAGCTCCCCAAAATAAAGAAAATGGGTCATATTCGCAAATTTTTTACTGGAAAGTTTGAAGCATCCTCTTCCTCCGTTAATATACAGGGTGTTAAAAGTTTGACTGCCTTAATTTTAACAGACGATTGAAATAAACAGAAAAACCTTGACATGGGTTCTGAACTCAACATTTCCGAGAAAAAATGTATCAAAATCTCCAACTTGATATACAAAAGTTCGAAAAGGGACTTATAATAAACGAAAAAAAAAAAAAATGTGTGAGTAAGGGAGGCGGGGGTTAAAAAGTTGTAAAAAATTGTAACATTGGGATTTCTGGCGAAAATTTACGTCAAACAGAAAAGTATTCTATTCAAAAGTTGTAGATCATGCAAAAATCTACAACTTTTGTAGAGGTAACTTTTTAAAATAACCTCATAAATTTCGAGAAAAATGTGAAAAACATGTTTTTTTCTGATATTTCGTTTTTTATTTCTCATTTCCGCAAAAATAATTTAATTTTGACGAAACTTGGTGAAAGTATGTATACCTCTCTGTGTCTTAAATATCCACAAATTATTTTAGATAAAAAAATCAAGAAGTTTCCGAGATATTCACTTTTTCCGGTCTGAAACACTTTGTTTTCAAAGAAAAATCATTCATCAAAATTAAAAAAAAAATAAGAAATTATTTATTTTATTTATTCACTATTCGACTTATGTTTATAGCAGTACTGTACAAAAATAAAGTTTTAGATCAAACAATGAGACAGTTTTTTTTGTACTTTTTCCGTAGAATTAAATGGTGTAATCAGTTTTTGAATTTTTTAAATTTAAACAAATTTTCAACAATAATTACTGAAAAATTCATTGTTGCGTCATTTTTTATTTTATTTTTGCATTTTTGAGCATGTTTTTGAACTGTGATTACAGATTTTACCAAAAAGTATGTCAACACGAAAAAAAATATCACCGGCAGGACTCTGTACGATGATTTTTCTAAGTACAATTTTTCTTTGGAAAAAAGTGTTTCAGACCGGATAAAATGAATATCTCAGAAACTTATTGATTTTTTTATCTAAAAAAATTTGTAGTTATTTAAGACACAGAAAGGTAGACAGACTCACCAAGTTTCGCCAAAATTAAATTATTTTTGCGGAAATGAGAAATAAAAACCTGTTTTTCGCATTTTTCTCGGAAATTTTGAGGTGATCTTAAAAATTGACCTCTACAAAAGTTGTAGATTTTGCATGATCTACAGCTTTTGTATTGGATGCTTTTTTGTTTGACTTTCGTCAGAAATCCCAATGATACAATTTTTCACAACTTTTCAACACCCGAATTAACCCTCCGCCACCCCTCCTCACGCATTTATTTGTTTTAGGTTTATTATAAGCCCTTTTACTTTTTTCTACTTATAAAAATCAACAATTTTTTTTTCTCCAAGTGTAACTTGGTTGGACTATTAATATATTTACAATTGAGTAAAAAGTTGAATATTTATTAAATTACTTATAAAAAAAGTAATTTAAGGAATACTTACCTTTCAGTTCATTTGCTGCTAATCACTAGTTTGAGTGTAGTAAATAGAATAATTGTGAATTTTTTAAACTACTGCAAAATGCTCAAGTCGGGAACGAGATGAATTTTGACCAGCTCTTCAGTTATATTATTGTTTTTATATTATTATATTTAATGTTATTCAGTATCAGCACTTAGATTGTGAAGTATTTGTAAGTAAGTACATTGAGCATATGGCGTAGCAATTTGTTGAGCATTTTTGGTTTTATGCGGAGATAATTCTATTACTTCGTGGTTTTTAATTACCCTGTATGGGGGGAGGGGGGAGGTAGTGGGTTTGAGTGAATGCGCAATAAAACGATTGACTATTTATCATCAGCAGTTTATTTTCCTGATTCAGTGAGAAGATTTAATAATAGCTGACACAACCATGAATATACATCAATAAATTGCGTTATTCACTTGATAACTGAACTTTTTTTTTGACAATCAACATGTAGAAATAAATAGATTCGAATAATCTCGATGAGACAGAAAAGGTAATTTCAAATATCCACCTAGGTATTCAAATATCACATTAACAATAAGATGATTAATTAACAGCCTCATGATTGACGAAAAATTTAACGGTTTTGTCGGAAACGGACCGCCAAATTAAAGGCCTCTTTGCAGAATTTCTGCCTCTGTTTCGTTTGATCAGAACGCACGTGAGAGGGGCTTTACGCCTGCCAGTCCGTTTATCCCACATAATTTAGGTAGGTACATTTTAGGAAACATCTAATATTTTAGGATATAAAAATAGAGACCTAACTGGATAGGTATGTGCAAAAATGAAGGAAGAATTATTATTCATAAGTGAGCTTTCTTAAACAACAGTTATTCAATACAACAGCCGACATTTTAACAATTCATTTTTAATAATAATAATTAAATATTTATAATATTTACAAACTTAATAATGTTATTTAAATTATTTCTTTTATGTACACATTATACAAGATCCGTCGTTAATTTACAAAATACTTGAACGAAATTATTTAGGCCTAAATATTGTTTGCTTTTTTTAATGTGGACAGCACCACGGGACAACAGATAATCATTTTGTCATCTTTATATATTCGTACCTCTTCTAACTACTCGTCTGTGTATGTGTGTGTGTGTGTACAGTTTAACAACGACTCAGACATATGCACTCCACTGTCCTGAAGTGACTTGAGCGATGTTTTTGTTTTCAGCGAGGGAAAGTAGATAATTAGCGTTCGACATTCGAGTCCACAGAGCTTTTGAAGTTACGAGAGAAGTAGTGAACGCCTGTCTGATCGTCATTAGAGTATATGGTAACTATATTTTTAACAGCATGGCCTCGGACAATATTTTTAAAATCCTACTATAGAAAAGACACTTCTTAAGGCAAACTCGATATTATCCAAACTTTTTTTTTTTATCCAAACAGCATGTCGCAGTGTGCATTTTAGATCCTGATCACTATTGATTGCATCTAATATTGACTGTGTTCCTAATAGCTAATGAAATAAATATAAAGTATATAAGTGATCATTAATAAAAAAAATAGTACGGAATGTATTAAAAAACGGTTTAAAAGGTGTTATTTGGCAACGATGTTTAAAAAACAGTTTTAAACCTAAAAAATTAATTAAAGCTCTTGTTACTGATCCTAGATTGTTAAAAAGAAACTATACGTTTGTGTTCAGAACACTATTAAAAATAAAATATACATACGATCAACAATTATTTTGAAACATACAAAAATAGGACTTTAATTTTAACAACAACCTTTTTGGGCGGCGGAACCGCAGAATTCAGTCTGTGGCAGCTTTAACTGGCTTAAAATACCATCGCTGGTGACATGTCGGGTATTTACAACATTTAACGTGACATATATTTAGTCTTCGGGTTCATAAATCTACCAAGAAAATAGATATAAATTATTTCGGCGACGCCTCGAAAAAAAGAAAGCCACAGGTTTCTTAATAGTATAATAAGGCACTTAGCATTTTTACAATCTAAAGATAAATTGCCCGTCTCATCCGAATTCGCCATATACAGGGTGGTCCATTTCAACATGTACACCGTTAACATCTCCCGAATAGACTCAGATTTGGATAATATACAGAGAGTTACGCTATTTAATATCATCATTTGTTCAAAAATTTACCAGACCTACTAGATAATTATATTTTCATAGCCAACTACCGTGATAACAGGAAAAACAGAAAGAGCAAATAGGAAATCTCAAGCTAGGACTTTTATGGTGATATAAGTTATCGACTAATTTCCCGATTTCACAATTTTTTACGTTATATTAAAATTCTCAGTTTTTCCAACAACTTTTGTTAAAAAAGTTTTTCGATATCTCTTCCCGTTTAAAAGATAAAAATGATAAGTCAAGGAAAGTACTGGTTTGATCAAGTCTGTTACTGATTTTATCAGAGTTGCCGTGAAAAATAAGATACTTCCAATGTTTATATCCATTATTAGCATTTCGTGCAAAAAAAAATCATTACACCACGAAAAAGTAGATGATTCTGTTTTTTTTGGGGGGTAAGTTCGGGAAGGTACGAAATTAGCAGTACCGCTTTGTAGAGACGTCAAAATTAATATGATGAGCATTGGAATTATTTTGTTTTCTACGCCTGTTAAAATCAGTAATAGACTTGATATAACGACTGCGCATCTTCATACAAATCATTTTATCTTCTGAACGGGAAGAGATATCGAAAAAGTTTTTTAATAAAAGTTGTCGAGAAAAATAAGAACTTTCGTACGA
Source organism: Anoplophora glabripennis (assembly GCF_000390285.2). NCBI lineage: Eukaryota > Metazoa > Arthropoda > Insecta > Coleoptera > Cerambycidae > Anoplophora > Anoplophora glabripennis. The sequence goes on along the minus strand of NW_019416901.1, from coordinate 941,505 downwards.
TGTAAAAAGACATGCGTGAAATTGGAAAAATAACTCATCAAGATGGGATTTCAAGTCAAAGAGCTTCCGATTTCTTATCTGCTCTTTCTTTTTCCTGCGATGGCGGCCAGCCATCGGTTCTTGTCCACCCTGTATATCTGGTCCGGTTATTAATGATCGCCGCGTCAAAAACTCATTTATACTTGCCTTCTCAACTATCAAGACACCTGGGACTTGTCCTCGAGGTCCAAGCGCACTCCTCATCACCGTCCTCTACATAAATAATAATATTCTTGACACAGATAATGGCACAGACTTAAGACATAGGGGCGCTATATGATAGGCCTCTCTAATTCTGGAGATCAATAAATCAGGTATCTTCAGTGTATCTCATTCGATTTGAAGAAAGATTATCCTGGGCTGGTCAAGGTCTAGCACGCCTAGATCACAGTCGTCGCGTATCAACAGCACGCACTCACCGGGTTCTATCCCGGTGGATGGCAAGTCTCACAGGGTGCTGGTGACCACGGGGAGGCTGAGACCCTCCTCGCTCGTCACGGTGTGGGACTGGTGGAGGTGCTGCGCGACCTGCTGGTGGGGGTGCAGGTGGTGGTGGTGGCCCTGCGAGCCCTGCGACGACTGTACCGAGGACGACGCCGACGACGAGGACTGCGGCGCGTTGTTGTTGCCTAGTTTGTTCTCCTTTTTCATCCGCTGCTTCAGGTGGACCTGGAACAGAGGGAGCCGATGAGGATCGGAAGAAGGGGCGGCTTATTGGTATTAGCGGACGCTTCTACCCCCAGTTCTGAAGGTGTAGGGTGTGATTTTAGTTGCAGGGGGTTAGAAGAATCGCCAATAGATATTAAAATAAGTTCTGGAATGGTAGATTATTATTTTAGCTTATTTGTGAACCCACAAAATCAAATTCTAATCCAATTCTATCTTCTTTAATCGCGTATAGGCAACATTCGATCCCATTTGCTTTTGCACTTAAAGAAATTATATGGCTCAAAGTTGTAGGAAATTTTCTTACGATTTTATTGTAGCAATTCTTGGAAGAACCAATAATATTACGTTTTGGAGACACCAACCAGACTTTTCTTCAAAAAACCCCTTATTCTACATAAAGTTTCTCTTATAAGAATCATTTTATTATTAGAGAAAAACCTTATACCCCTGTAAACCTAAGAAAATGTATGTACAAATATATTGAGTATCCATAAGAAAAGCAGAGTTGTTGGAATGTTATAGAGATTCAATTGTTTTTTTTTTTATAAACATTATCAAAGAATTCTAAGTACGTAAAAATATACAAACCCCAGGTTTGGTAGATACTTCTAAATTGAAACAATCAATATTTACAAATTCTCCTGAGACATTGGTTTGTACCAAGTAAAAGGTAGAAAAGATAACTACTGTAGACATTATCAAGGTACTAACATTTTATTTTAAAATAATCTGTTTTTAATTGTGTATCATTTTCATTACCTTCAAGTCTTTAAACTTTGCTGTACAAACAGATCAATTTTTTTTTCATTGATAGTGAATTAATGCAAGCTTCCCTACAACCAATACAAATTCAGTTAAATAATTCTCGTTATACAAAGTGACTTTTTGTACGAATACAATAGATGTTGGATTTTTATATGGTTATGTTAAGAATTATAAAAAGTAATTCTGTTTAATCAATTTGCTATTGAATCGAATTCATTGTTTTGGTGTAACAGTGCAAGTAGTACCCAGTTGTCAAATAATAACATACGATTCCCTCTCTCGCAGGAATGTCTAATTTTTTGTCCTTGACAGTGAATTTTTTTATGGTCACGTCAAATTATGACAAATAATCCTGCAAGGAATAAGTCAGTTTATCATTGAAATGAATTTCTCGCGTTGCTGCAGTAGTGCAAGTAGTACCAAATGTAAAATAATAATATACCATCCCCTCGAAATATTTAAGAGTCTTACCTTTGCGTGTCTCTTCTTCTCGTCGCTTCTGGCGAACTTCCTGCCGCAGACGTCGCAGGAGAAGGGCTTCTCGCCGGTGTGCGTCCGTATGTGCGTCGTGAGGTGGTCCGACCTGGAGAAACTCCTCATGCATATCCTGCACTGGAAGGGCTTCTGTCCCGTGTGTATCCTGATGTGTCTCGTGAGTTCGTCGGACCGAGAAAACCGCCGATCACAGTTTTCCACGGGGCACGCGTACGGTCTCTCGTGCACGGGCGTCTTGCTCGGCCTGTTCGGGTATTTCCGCGGTTTCACCGGTACTAACTTGAGCGGCACGGGACTCTGTTGGTACACCTGGCTGAGGATCTCGTGTCCTTTGCTCGTCGAGGGGTTGTACTCGGCCAGTTGCACGCCATAGGCAGCACTCGAGCTCTGTCCTAGGTCACCACTACACGTAGCACTGAACGGTTCCTGTTTGGGCACCAGGCTCGATGGCCCCGGCACCACCAAGCCACCGGTGTTCTGCGGGGAGCCGTATTCCTGTGTCTCCCACTGGTACTTTGCGGTACTGGCCACCAGCGGTTGGCCCACCCTCGAGTACACCAGGTCCTGCTGCTGCTGCATGTCCAACTGCAAGGTGGTACTTGTCGCGGAACAGCTGGGGTACGACGGAGGTTGTTTCAGGGCTAGATTCGTCGTACAGTCCATCGTCAGCATCAGTTGTTCGGCTTGCGATCTATCGTCGTATTGGGTGCCGGCGGGACTGGGGGTGGCTGACGGGTACTGCTGCTGCGGGCTCTGCGACGTACCCTGGAGCAACCCGAACATGGAAGGGTACATGGGTTTGTCGCCGCTACTCAACAACCACTGGTTCACGGCTGAAGGTGAATGCCCCATGTTCTGGCCTAGTCCCAGAGGACTGGAGTTCTGCATCTGGATGTTTCCCGCTAGATTGGGGCTGCCCGCAGATGTGTACACGCTCCTGTGTTGCAGTTTCGCCATGTTGTTGTTGCTTGAGTGAGGATACATGCTTAGTGTGCTGTGATTTGTGTTTTCTTCTTCTCTTAGGCTGGGAGATAGGGCGGATTCTTGAGGTGTGGCGCGTTCCGTGATTTGACTGCTCGTTGGTGAGTGGTGTGGGCTCGAGTGTTGTTGTTGTTGTTGTTCGATGGATAGCTCTTCAGGGTCTAAGGAACCTGGAAAGAATGAAAGAATGTACTGCCGTGTTATCGTTACGGTTATCGCTTTAGTTTAGATGGTGGAGCACGTTCTCGAAACGGCTGAGCAAGTGCTGATTGTCGGTTTTTCATTGAGACTTTTATCGCGCGCGCACATACGGAATGAATGAAATTCGTTATTTGATATTTCTAGGTAGATTTCCCAGATTTTATTTTCTGTTGAAGTTGATGAGACTAGTTTGAGTAACGAGATTTATATAAAGCTTTTATTTTTATTCCTGTTCTGGTTTAATATTTATGAACAAATATACTTAGAATTAAATTATCACCAGATATAATAAACATATCTAATGAATGTGACATAAACACGAAAATATTTAAATTTTAGTTGGAGATTAAATATACTGTTAATTTATCGTCAACTATAAAGATAATTTTTACATGTACCTGGACATATTTGATAATATATATCAATCAGGATCAATAAAAGATGCAATCTTGCATTATATTATTTCTTATACTAAGCTTAAGTAGTGTTTGCTTAAAAATATCAAAGTCTTCTGCGTCGAAACCGTGTTTTCCCAAGTCTGCGCACCTAAAAAATGTGAAAGGCTCTCTGGATGCTGTCCAAACATTCTTAAGGGTATTTACAAATCCCACAATGACTTTGCTTTTAATAACTTGCGGTCAGAATCATTTTAGCAAGTGTGATGATAATTTGCGGTTAAATTTTCAGATATCTCCCAACTCATGGTTATTTATAACAGTTTTTGCGAGAAAATGGACTATTTATATGTTTTTTTTTTCAAATCCGTCAAGTTCCTGTACTGTCATTGGGATACTAGAATACGGATTTTATAAAATTTATTCGCCGCTTAATTCTAGGAAAACGCCATCCGTACATTTTAAATCAAACGCCTCTACAAGAGAACGTTCAACTGTCATCGATTGGCACCCCAGTAGGCCGTGTACTTGACATTACATGGCCGCCGCCATCTTTGTTATATCATAGTAAAATTTTCTTGAATGGTCTAAACTTGAATGGTGTTTATCACGGTATTGATCCGGGGTGGAAATTCGACATGGCACCGGCACCGGCGCCGAACACTTTACCGTTCGTTCATGGCGAACCAAGATCCGCCAGATGTGCACACTTGTTGCCTATATAAACAATTGAAAATCGACCAGGAACAATTAGGTTCGACACGCCAACCTTGACACTAGGTCGAAATGGACGGATTGAAGGGAAAATTAAATTTTAAAGGCGAACAAGTCGAACTGATCGATACTTCACCTCGCATACGCTACAAAATAAACGATTTTGGAGGAGATAAATTAGCGGTTTGGTATTATTTCAGATGTGGTGCGATAACAAAAAATTGAAATCAATGATTTGGCACTTGTCGCGGCACCTAATTAATGTATTTGCGTTATCATTGAGAATGGCAGTTTATCTCTTTGCTAGTAATCTATTCATAAACCCTTGGATGTGTGTTTTGATAGGCGTTATCGAGAAATTAGCGCCAATTAAGTTAATGTAAGTTTGGTGGCAGCAATTTAGGATTTATTGGAGAAATTGATACGGATTCGCACCTTGGTGTAACATTATATTCGCCCATTTCTCGGTCATAATTGATCCAGTATAGACATAACATAATGACGGAAAAGCTATTTTCGTACTCCGGCTTGCACACAGCTCCGCGCGTCGATGTATATATAGACCTGAGCCAACGCTCTGCACCTGTTACCGCGTATTATTTTCCTGTCAGAAAAGAACTAACCTGTAATGGGGGGTGGTTCCACCACGGTGCTAGGTCCGAAAAAGCTCGGAATGTCACCGGAGGTGGTGACGGGGGTGTTTAGGTCGCCCGGCTGAGCCTCGGAGGGTGCCGGATCGTCCGTGGGGGTGCAAATCGAAGCGGGGATGGGGCTGCCACCACTGTTCGAGCTGGAGCCCGTCTTATACAGGCAGGTGTCGAAGCTGAGGACGTTGAAGTGGTGGACAGCCGCCGCCGCGGCGCTCTCCGTCAGCAGGTACGCAGAGGAATGATGGTGATGATGGTGGTGGTGGTGGTGGTGGTGCTGATTAGGCAGCGTGTCTAAAGTGTCCATGATCATTTTGCCACAGTTTGGTTGATTCTCCGCCACCACAGGCAGGTTCGACACTGGGCCACACTACGGGGGGAAGCGCGCCTATCGCGCACAACGATACCAAATCGACTTTGACTAAGAACGCACTGTCTCGGCCGGCTCGATCTCGGGAACTAGTCTCGGCGCAGCGAGCGGTTTGGTTTTATGAATGAAGTCACTGTTCCATATTAGGAAGTCGCCAGCGAGGGGCCGGCCAATCGAGCGGAGAGGCCGAGTGATCGCCCCTCCACGGTCCGCCCCCCACCACGCCGAGGTCGTGACGTCGCGGTGACGTAACGCTGGCGCTTAAATATGCTATAGGGAGCGTGCGGTGTTTTTCAGGATTGTGGTTGTTTTAATGGGGGTTCAGTGGCGAGTTTTGAGCGTAGCACGTGCCCGATTTGAATGGGGGAGCCGCCACAGGTTGTATTTTTTGCCCGGGGGTTCGCTGGTGCCGTCAGGAGAGGCCTGCGAGCCGCCGTTTCGCCGCTATCGGGGCGTTTTCGAACAGATGGCCGCGCGTTCAGAGATTATGAACACTTCTGATGACACTTCTTAATTAGCTTTGGACGCTCGGTTAAGTCTGGGAAGGATTAATACGGGAACGATTCTTTTACTTCGAAATATTCCTCAACGAATAGTTCACAGCGTGTGCACATACAAAATATTGTGTAGGCATTTATATATTTTTAACCGAAGCATTTTTTAAACAACATCAGTTGCATCGAAAAATTTGTAAACACATGTAAATGTTGTTATTGTTTTGCGTCCTTCATTAGTAGCTTTAGAAGCTCAGCGTTGGAAAATCAATTTTTTTTTAATAGTAACTAATATATTGTGTACACGAAAGTCGTTATTGCAATTAAAATTATCTCCAAGTAATCATTGACGGTACTTTCACAATTATTTCGCAGAAAATGTACCTAAAACAAAGGGATTTTGCACCACAACGCTTCTTAAAAACAATATGACATCTAAATTTTTGGGTAGGGTCGATACTTCGTCTTCTTATCTTCAATTTTGTTGACCATATGGCGTGTTCATTATAATATATTGTAAACTAATTTATACGTCGTAAAGATATCGTTGCTTTTACACTTGACATAGTCGATTAAAGCAGAATATACTTGTTAAATATTAATCAGCTCAATAATTATGCTTGGACTGGTTGCCACGGAATTGGTTTAAACTTTTTGACGTTTCTAGAGACATATCACTCTTTTCCTCAGAGGAAACAGATTTTTATTAAGAACAGAGCGATATCTCTTTCGAAACGAAACCGGCGACGATACAACCAGAGTTCCAACATTTCAGGAAGAATTGTATTTCAAAAAAAATCCGTTTTTTCCCCTGAAATATCGGAAAAAATATAAAAAATTCTGTAACATTGAACTTTTGTTAAAATCTAGTATCTAGGTTTTAACCACTATACAGTAATCATTAGACTATTCCAGCTTTTGGAAAAAATTGAAGAGAATGTTGCTCTGGTATCAGAAGCATCAGTCAGTTTCCTTCCAATTTTCCAGGACTCCGAGTTTTTAAATCTTTAGTGTCAACTAGACTGGAAATTATTCAGCCATTACAACTGTCAAGAAGGCCTGTAAATCTTGCCAACTCAATAATTATAGCAAATATAAAGAGACAGAAGAATGTATCTTCAGTTCTCAGTCCGATATACAAGATTTTCTTTTGTTTTCAACTCTTTGTCTGGTCGTAATTTTATTTGTTTACGTCCAGCGTCCACTAGGACACCTCCAGTATCCCAACCCGACGAGCGTTAGCATCGGCCACATATCGAATGCATCGGCAATGGAATTCTCGGCTTGCAGTGACCAAACCGGCCCCGAAAATAGATCCTACGCATCGGCCGGCAAAATAATAACAAGTACTATTTTTGAAAAAACATCTGTTAACGCTTTTTAAAAATAACGGGCGCGCGATAGCATCACTGTCGAAAATACACTCGCATCAGCTGGCGCAGGTTTAACACGGCGTGAGTCAGGCGTCTTGCTAACCACCGGTCCAGGCGCTCCTTGTGACGTCCGTACGTCGTTATGTAATTCCCAAAATAATCGGCGAACGTCCCAAACAAACGGATTACTACAGCGGCCGAAATACTCGGCCGAATCACGAGCGTCACAGGATTATTCACCTTTCCAGATCTTTACGCAGTGTAGCTGGTTTCCAATCCGAAAAAAAATGCCTGTTAGTAGGGAACCAAAACACCTTCGGGCTGTCTATTTATGTAAAACTGTTTTCTTTTCTGTTCGATAAAGGTTAACGTACTAGTAATCATCAGATTAAAAAAAATAAATAAATTTACTGACTCTACGTGATATAAATGGTTGCAGTTGTTTTTTCTTTGAAATAATGTTGCTGATTGCAGAAGAAAACGATTCTCCTTATTCAATCAATTGACGAACAATAAGCAAATTTTGATAATATGCAAGGGCAGACCGAACCCTCTTATATATTTTGGTTGTGAAATATAAGAGAAACATCAGAAATTAGATCTTGCTTCATCAGGAGACTCAAGAAGTGTAGTTGGTTACATAGTCCTGTTGTTACCAAATAAAAGATCTTTGGTTTTAGTAGCATTGGGATCAACATGATTTTTAGAATAATAAATAACAATTCAACAGCAGCTGCATCTAGGGTAAAACATTACCACAATTGTGTATCACCTGTATGCATCATAATTTTACAATTGCTAATAAATAAATAAATAAATAAATAAATAAATAAATAAATAAATAAATAAAAAATATTTGATGTATAGAGGGCCATACATTGAAAGAGGGCCAAGAATAGAACCTTGGGGCACTTCTTCACCCAGAGGAATTGACTCGGATCGTAGTACACATTAAATTTTTACATGTTGGGAATTTAATTCCTATATAACAAAAATAAAAGTATCCTTGAAAAATTACTTTACTGCTTGCCCACATGTTCATAAGAAGTAAAACTGACATTATTTGTTGACTTTTTTGGCGAGAAAAGTATGTGAAGGCAAAATCTATTTAAATAAGGATTTTTGTAGGTAGTACGGCAAACACTGCCTATTGCTCCTGACATTTGTAATTTTCGCATGAGTTTATGTTTAGCATCTCAGCAAATAAAGTAGTAAAATATTAGACACGGTTAAAATAAAGGCCATTACATATTCCTCGTTTACTCTAAAGAATATAACTTCTTAAATAGTATTAGATAATTTTTAATAGTTTCAAGGGGGACATTAACTTTGATGATCGACAAATTCAATAGATTAGACGCTTTGAAACAGACTGTCCGCTTTGGAATATCGTTTGAAGGATATTTTGACAGTGTAAATACTGACATTACTGATAACCTTTTTTAGTTGGTCTTACAATTAATGGTAGTTGATAGAGCTAATTATTGGAAGGAATCCTTTTTGTAATATTTTATTCTGGATCTACCATGCAGTTTTGGATCATTTTTGGTGCTTTCACGATTTACTACCATTATGACAGAAGAAGTTATGGTTTTATAGATATTATGCTTTTTTTATTTAAGAAACTTCAACACAGATCCAGGTACTGTCTTTTTTCTTGTTTGTAATAAATTTCCTTTTTCATTCTAATATGGGGGGATACTAAACATGATGGGTGAACCTATGAAGGTTTTCCTTATCTAGTAACTCATAAGAGATACAAAATAAGTTAATTTAGAAAATAGTACTTCGGTTCATGCATTTCAAGGCAAAAGAAACATCTAAGAATCTGGCATCGTTCAGAAATTTGAAGCAAAGTGATGCCTATGAAGGCAAAGTCTCTGCAAAATAATCAAAAACGGATATAATAAATTAACTCTCAATTGGTTCGAAAACCTAATATAGCTTCTTAAATAACGATTCTTACGAAAAGCAACCATTGCCCGTTACTTGTCCGTTCGCCGATTTGTTGATCTCCCCTCGTACATTTTCCGATAAAGCCTTCAGCTTTCCAGGAACGATCGTGAAATTTCCCGGCCGGAACCCTGAACTCGACATTGCAGGGTGGCAGGGGGCACACGTGGTGGGGGTAGATCGGGTCGCGTTGCCATATTACCCGTAGGGGAGGGTTTCCATGAATGAATTGACGTCAGAGCCGTGGGGAAGGGGTGCCGCTGTTGTAGACTTATTTTCCATTTTCAGGCTCTCTTCCGACTGCCGGATCCGATCCCATCCTCCCCCCAGCGCGCATGTTGAGATGCCGGTGTCGCAAATTGTAGTATGATTGCATGAATTAACGCGAATCGGTCTATCGATTGTCCCTTCCAATTCAGCTGTTGAATCAAAAATTATACACAATGCGCTGTAAGAGAGGAAGATTCTTTAAAAAAGTTACTAACACAGCATTTAGACTTCAGGAACACATTTTAACAGTTTCAAGGTTGTGGAGCATGATTGATGATCCAATAGGTACCAACAAACTTCACACCCTTTTCTGTATTACACGGAATTCAAATATTTTACTACAAGCTTCTCATGAAAGAAGGTTCTCGTGCGATTTGGCAACAGCGGCCCCCAGTCACTGCTATCGCGTCCCTTATCTCCCTCTGAAATACGTTCGTTCATTCAATACCGCTGGCACTTTTTGGAAGTACGTCATCCAAAGATAATGTACATATTTTCTCTGACGTAAAACCAGGTGAAATTACATAAGATATTATAGATTTCCGTGATTTGCGCATTTCGTGCTGTTATTTATTGGACATCAAAGCGTTTCGTGTAAAGGATTATGGTGTTGCATAATTGTTTGGCCGATAATCTTCGGCTCTTGAAATACGGACGTCGATACGTACAGTGGATGTGACGTGTCGAGTACTCGGTATGATTTATCGATTTGGATAGTGATAAAGTTATCAGCGTCCGGGCATTACCGAGTCATCAAGGGAGAGTGGATTTTGTAGATTTGATATTCAGTAGTTGAATTAACTGTCATTTGCAATAATTCCCATTGGTTGCATTATTCAGCGGTCGCAGTTATTGAAGCTCTATGTTTCTAAGTCCAAGAAGGTTGAGGAAGAGTGTTTCCCATTCACTTTTAGAAAGCATTAAAATACTGGAATAGTATCTGAACCATCATTATCATCAGCATTCAGATATAGGTCAGGAAAATAAGCTGCGAAATGACCATTTCGCGACTTTTTGTTTCGGCAAGCTGAATTTATCACTATAGATGCTAAATATTATGTACAATAACATATTAGTTTCCATAGTCATAAAAATGGGGGGGAAGATTGTTTACAGGCTGGTTAAACGTAAATTCACGTTTTTTGCTTATAACTCTTTTCCATTTATTTCCACGAGAAAACAGTAAAGTACTTTTTTTCGTCTTCAAAAGACCTACAACAAACTAGCCCTCGAGCGTCAAAATATATATTTTTTTTAATTTCAAATTTGCAACCTGAATTTTTTTTTATTTTTTAGCCTTAGTTGCAAAAATATATAGATTTCAATGTATTATTATGAAATCTACCATGAAAAAAATCAGTGCGATTATGGAAGATCCTCGGGATAGTCCAGACTAATAATTAGTTAATTTGTTTATAAGGCTATAATTTGTAAACTATTCAACTTACCGATTCCAGATTTCGTGTGTTATTATTAGACAGTGATAAGAAATGAGAGTAAATGATTGTAAACAATCTTCCCCTCATTTTTATGACTGTGGAAACTAATGTATTTAGCATCTATAGTGATAAATTCAGCTTGCCGAAACAAAAAGTCGCGAAATGATCATTTTCCAGCTTATTTTCCAGCTATTGTGGTAATTTTAGTGGAGATCATTTATTTCAGTGAACAAAAATGTCTACCCTGTAACAAACCAAAAAAACGATTCTCTTGGGCTGGCACTGGGCCCATATTTATCTGTTATTCTAATCTCAATTTGCTGCCCGCATCTTCAATGTCAAGACCAGTCGTTGGAATACAAGTTTATAGAATTTCTTAGTCGTGGATCCGAATTCAGAAAATATGTGGCAATTAACTTATAAAAACCGAGTCACGACAGAGGTATTCGCGGTTAAATGGACGTTTTGGCCTTAATGAGGACGTTTTGAATTTGGCAGACCCTAATTTCCAGATTGCAATAAAATATCTGATATAAATCTGCAGAGTGAGCAGAAAATTTACAAAGGTTCTTTCTGTATAATACAAGCTACAAAGTGGTCGCATTAAAAAAATTAAACCGCACGGATTAAGATTTTCAGTGCATGCAATGATAAATTGGACATCAAGGATGTATAACACAACTTTTTTTCGATGGAATCCTAAATGGAAGACCATATATCCAGATGTATCCAACAGCACGAACCGAAACGGGGCTGGTGGCTCCAATAGCGAGTCTAGAGGTTCTGATAGCGGGTCTGGCCCTACAGAACCTAGCCCGAGAACAGCAAGGACAGGTTAAAGATTCTTAGCTAAGTCTAAGGAAATCGCTAATGTCTATAACTGGGAGTGAATATAGATTACATTGTCACCGTCTTCAACAGCTGTCTATATATGATGTATCAGTGTGGTTTTGTTAATTAGTGCTATAACGGAAGTAATTTGTCATACCAATAATTCCCGGTGTATGAAAAATACACTTCTTCTTCTTTGTGTTCTGTAAACTTTCAAGATAACTAATGAACTCGATTATTTGGCTACACCCTCGGTCTTCCTAGAAATAATTTACATATACTAGTATTTATGCACGCTCTCAGTAACCTGTTACCTGCAAGCAACTAGTTTCTTTTATCTTTGGGTACTGTGTTTTAAAACCGTTGTACATTTTCCAACCGTATGAAGACTACGTAATGCACATTGGTATTTTACTACTAATGTTGCTAAGAGTGCAGCAAATTTGGTTCAATATGTACATTTCTTTCACCATGTTGAATTAATCCATATTAACTCTAAAAAAATTCTTAAATTTTCAATCACAATATATAAGAAAGTTCGTGGACATTTGGTTAGAAATTTGGTATTTGTGCAATGGTCATTAGAAACAAGATAATTATCTTTTATTCTGGATAAAAACATGAGTGTCTATCTCTACTGTTAGGTGTGCATCAGGGCTCTTACTGGGGACTACTTCTGTCTTCAATTTATGCACCTTTACACTCACTAAAAGTTTCCCATGCGTTACGTGTTTGCATATATAAATAAAGAATTAAAAATTGACATAAACGTAATTTTAATATATTCATTCAACTTCAACTACAGTCCACGAGACAGTGTTGCAAAATTACCGTGTAACCATTATTGAATAAATACGCTTAAATTATGTATGCACATTGTTAATCACTGGGTAAGTGTTTTCTAAATCCAGGTGGCGTTAAGATAACATTAATTACAACATACTGCAACTTCCTAGCATCCCATGGGGACATACGTATGCATATACTTGTATTACGGTCTTGTCATTACCATTAGCCACGTATTATTAAAATTAGCTGCAAGATACCGTAAATAATGAGTGGAATTATAGTTGTTTAAAATCGTGTACACTCTTGGTCAAAGCAAAAGTCGAGAAGTGCAAGCGTGTGTGTGTAAAATGTTCGATTAAAGCGAATTCGATTCAAAAATGGTATAAATAATTTAGACTTTTAATTTTTAACTTTAGAGTAGGCAAAATTTTTAAGTTGAGCATAGTTTTTGTTTTGGAGGATTTTTGCTGAAAATATTCAATTAATCGGTATTTTTATACTGGAGACTTACACAATCTCGGTAGATACTCTAAATCTCGTATCCGAAGGACTTTGAACTAGGATAATTTGGATGTAAGATTAATAATGATGAAAGAAACAAATAATTGAGTAATCAAAGTGTATGTTAACGATTTTTTAAAATTGATTCTATTGCATGTATACAATTATATATCCTTACAACAGTTAGGATACGATTATTCTTTAAGAAAACATCTTGTTGTGAGGGACCACGCTTTTTGCAAGCAATGAGTTTAAATTTTCATCACTCAGATCATGTAAAATAATATGCATCTATTCTTAAGAGTCTCATCCGTCGGCTCAGCCGAATAATTCCAAATATTTCCAATTTTCACCACCAAGAGCGGTGGTGACAACATTTTTAACATTAGGGCGATGTTTCGCATTGTAACGAGCGTTCAAATAAAAACGTGGTCGAAGTTGGCTCTGACACATTGGACGTAGGGAGTAGCTTATAGCGACCAACTTAACCTCATTTTTCAACGAGCTGTATAGCAGCTGTCAGTTTCAATAACGTTAATGACTATATAACTTTATTTTAAAGAATAATCGTGATAACAATAACAAACAAAGGAGCTGCAGAAAGTGTCCCCCTCCTTGTTATAACAATAAATTAAAACAGCTGCTGAAAGTGTCCCCCTCCTTGTTCCAAGCACTTTTTACACCTGTTCCTCAAAGAATTAAAGACATTTTCTAAGATGCTCGGGGTATTGTTAATTTCACGAATATTGTCTATAAGTCGAGCCTGCAGATGGTTTAAATCAGGAATAGGCAGTTCAAAAATAGTGTTTTTAAGGTAAGGCCACAAAAAGAAATCACACGGCGTAATATCACATGACCTCGGTGGAAATTCATGTTCAGCATTGAGACTTATTAGTCGATTTTGGAAAACTTCCCTCAACATATTCATCGTCTCGCCTGCCGTATGTGCCCTTGCGCTATCTTGTTGAAAGTAAAAGTTTGTAATTTCGTTTTCTTCCAGCTGGTTAACTAAAGGAGCGATAATTTCTTCTCTATACCTTTGCGCAGTAAGAGTACCATTAAAAAAAATAGGTCCATAAATCCTCCTTCGATTGAGAGCACACCAAACTCCAATTTTTTGAGCGTGTAGAGGGCCCTCGACAAAAAAGTTATCTGGTTTTTCAGAAGACCACATTCTCATATTCTGTGAGTTTACGTAACCACTTAAATGAAACCAGGCTTCATCAGAAAAAAAGGTGATATTATGAAGTTCACCGTAATTGTTTAAAAACCATTCACAAAATACAGCCCGTCGCGGAAAATCAACTTCATGAAGTTCTTGCTGACAAGTTAAACGATAGGAGAACAAACGCAAATCTTTTTTTAACACTGTGTGGCAGGTACCGACTGATACTCCCACCATTTGTGATAAAACACGTACAGAAGTTCTTGGCGCATTTTCCATTATTTGTTGGACATTTTCTTTTAATTCTTCAGTCCGCTTTTTAGGTCGGCCGCTTCCTTCTTTTCTTGTTACACTGCCCGTGTCACGAAAAACATTAACACAACGCTGAACTGCACTTTGAAAAATTTTGTACTCAACAACGCCGGGAAATTGATTTTGAAATTCTATGAAACATTCCTCAATAGAATACTTCCATATTCCATCAATCTTGCGTCCATTTCTAAAGTAGGACTCTATGAGAAACACTTTTTGTTCTTGAGAAAACACCATTTTAAACGCTTTTTAAAACGAAAATATTCAAGTTGATAGCGGCGATATAGCGCTTTGACAGATGGCGTTTAAGTTCATTTGCTATACGCTACGCCCTACGTCCAAATTTTCAGAACCAACTTGACCACGTTTTTATTTGAACGCTCGTTATTAGCTATGTCCTGTCAAATTTGGTTAGTGCAGCTCTCTCTGTTTCGAAAATTCAATACCTATGAATGTTTTCAGTCACGAAAATTAAATGATTCCAAATATTTCGAGTTTTCACCACCAACAACGTATGCATTATAGCGCACAAATTCTAAATGGATGTCAACGGTTTTTACTGAATCATACAATGAATTACTTTCACGTAGGTATCGATTATTACACTTATTCTTTGTCTCGGTTTCCGACTGTACCATTACATGCAATGCTAATGGGAAAAACAATAAATAAACGTATATCTCAACGCCAACGTCACTAATGTAATTATTACTTATTCTAATATCACCTTTTTCGGAATTACTTACATAATAACAACAGATATTATTACATATCGAGTGTAGCACCTTATGCCGGACGCTGTCTGTGTGCCCACACTGGATTTTTCCACCAACGCTCGACGGCTACGTCACAGTCTTCTTGTTTTGGACAAGGAACACCCTTATGCATATATAGGTAAATGTTTTTGTTTTCGCAATCTCGACACTCGCCTTTAATATTCATCGATGTGTTTATACGGGAGCTAATTTTAGTTTATTAATTAAGGTGTTATTAATAGCGGGCTTGTGGGCAAATTCCGATTCCGGGTTACGAGATTGCGGCTGGAAGAAGTCTTATTCACGCGAACGAAAAATATATCAGTTATGGAATTGTTGAGAAGTGTTTGTGGTTCCAGTAAAAACATCTTCACCAATAAACCGTCATTTTGAACAGCTTTTTTTTTCAGAAGAAATTCTGTAACTCCAGAAATTGTTTAAGCATTTTCAGTGTTCATCTACTCGTTGGGTGAAAATAGTAATGTCATATTATTGATACATTAGAAATACTTCACAAATCCATTCAAAATGTCTAAATCGATAAAGGGGAAATAAGTCCAGAAATTCTATAACCAGCTATTTTTAACTACGAAACGAGAAAATTACTGACCTTTCGAAAATTATATTCAAAACATCGGTAATTATTTTCAGTCTCAGTTATCTATAAACAAACACCTAACTGATATAACTCAACAATGCTAAAAGTCAAACCCAAATACTAACTGATTATACAGGGTGTCCCAAAATAACGTGTACAACGGAAGATCACAGATTCGTGGACTCAAAGTAGGTAGATTTAGTTAATTCACCTTTAGAAGTAGTGTCAAATATCATTGATATTATTGAAAACCCTCCAAATAATAATTTATATGTAAATTTAAAGGAGAAAATAATTAATAGGCTAACTCTGAGGAGCAGCGTTTAGATGTGCTATTATCAGGTTCAGAAATAGGAGAAACCCTCTGATTTTTTAAGAGATATGTCAACGACAGTAGGGGGATCAGCAGTAGTCAGTCAAGAGTTACTATTAAAATTGTGGAAAAGACGATTACCAAGAACTATTTCAGTAGCTATAACAGTATCAGGAAAAGTTAATGAGATTTTAGATATAGCTGAGAAAATTTGGGAAACATACAAAGATAGTAACATATCACAATAACAATAACAATTCAAGGGTAGACAATACATTAACTTCACAAGTTTTAAAAGGTATACCTAAACGAGCTCACAAGTAAATTTAGAGTCATTTGGCGCACTTGCAAATAAAAATTTAGAATTGGAATAACAGATTAATATATTACAAACGCAAATAATGAACAATAGGAGTAATAACGGAAATTTTTGTCCCAGTTATAGTGGCTATAGACAAAATTTTAGATACAGAAGTATCAGTAGAGATAGAGGTTATAATAAAAACGAAGAAATGTATTATTATCATCAAAAATTCAAAGATAAAGCAACTAAATGCGAAGCACCGTGGTGCCAATTTTTAAAGTTGGGACAGTTAAACTGAATCGTTCCGTAATTGAGGCGGCAAATCGCGGAACATGTTTTGGATCGATGGATGATACCATTTGGAAGTTTTTGGGCCTCTTGTAGAATTTCGATTAAATGAGCGGTTTGGGTACAAAAAATATTTTTTAAATGTATACATTATCTTGCCACCCTATTACAATACTTTACAAAGTGCTAGTAGGCTCTGATTTTGTAGGTTGACTGTAATTTCAGTTTGATCTTGTTTAGGATAGTATTATTATTGGCCCTATTATTCTATCCAATAGACTGAATGGGGAATTTGATTTAAAATTTTTGCAAAACGCGAGTTATTGGAAGATGTGCCGTTATTACTCAGAGCTAACATGTGGTTTATGCATGATGGCGCTCCACCACATTTCACTGTAAATGTTCGGCAGTATCTGAACCAAAGATTCCGTTATCGGTGGATCGGTAGAGGGGATAATTTCCTGTTAACGGCCTGTACGCTCACCAGACCTCACACCTTGCGACTATTATCTTTGGGGCACTCCGAAAACAACAGTGTACGATTTCACATCTACTACTGAACTGAGTTGTGGAGGCATATCCAAAATGCCTATTGTACACCTTATTCTGGGACACCCTGTATTTATGTACGTATTTAACTTTTGGATGAAATATACTGGGTGTTCCCATTTTGAACGTACTAACTTCAACAGTGGATAGAGGTCTTCATTTTGAACAAAAAAGTTCATGTGAATATAGGTTCTAATCGAGATGCAGGATTTCAAATTTAATGTTTAATTTTACAGCTTTTCGATTAAATTTTATAAGGATTTATAAGAAATGCAGATAAAGGAGCAACGCTACATTTGCGAATACCTCCATAAATACATGTGTTTCTGCTAGCCTGAGGCAGAAGCAGATAAAATCCAGCTACGATCTCACTTGTTTAATTCCTTCTTTAAATAATCACGTTTGATGGGACTTCTCGTGGGGCATATCAATTAAAATAAATATTATGATAATTATCGAGGTAAGTGGTAGTAGTAAATCAGTAGGTTTTAATTAAAAGACGTTGTTTTAACAAGTGAGCGATAATCAACTTTATCGGGTTTTTAATGTACGGTACTAGCGACTTGCTTTGACATTTACATATGGTGGCCGTGGTAATAGAACACAGGTGATTTCACTAGTAGTGTGGATTGTAAAAGCCTCGGAATTGGATCGGTAGAATTTCAAGTAACTGTCTTTATCATTAAAATCGATCAGGATTTTTTTTTAACTTAGGTACCTAATCAACTGCATAATGAAGCTGTTTTCTACGAGAAATGAGGCAAAGTTTTAGTGATGCGTAAACCAGAACATCAGTAAAATAATACACAATTGTACAAATTTGGCTTGTAATCTATCAAAAGAAACTAAAAGTGTCGATAGGAGAAACAGTGACTTACCATAAAATATATAGGTTTATATACATGCCTCTGATTTGAAGCTTCGCATCGATCAATTTATTCGATACTTATCTAGCGGCACCCTAATGCCTGCCCTGTCGGCCTAGTGTGCCGGTCAATAATCCCAGTTTTTTTGCTGAGAGACGTGCATTTTATCGTCGTTTGTGCGTGTGTATGGTACGTGTTTTTGTGGCAGCCATTAGCATTGCGTATTGTGAGCATAGAACGGCACACTGCGTGACTATAGGTTTAGTCTATTTCTGCTATTTTCTGAATTATTAATTCAGCCTTTTTTTCTTTTCTCGTAGTTATTACCGCGTCCAAGATCACGACGGTATTTCCTTTAAGCATCACTGCTATGTCTTATGTACAGTTGTAAGTACTTAATTTTATCTTAATTTTTGTCCGTTGTACACTTTTGGTATTTTAGTTGTTTTTAGGATAAACATTTCATTATTACGAGGAAGTTTGTAACATAAGCTGTGTCGAGCTTAAAAACACGATACCAGTTAATTAGTGACCTTTTCAGTATAACAAGAGCGGAGGATGGGAGTTTCTAGATCAAAAATAGGTTTTTATACAGCAGCACTTATCTAAAGGTCACATAATAAATTCTGTAATTACAGAAGTTTTTAAAAGGCCAAATAAACATCCTCAAGGAATTTTTAAAGCATGTACCTTCGTACACATTCCACTTTATTTTATTAATATTAGAATATAATTGGACAGAGGACTGGCGAGGGTAAGGTTAAAGGTCGGGGTTTCATCAGGAATTTCACCGAGGAGAATGAAATAAGGATGTGATATTAGCCGGAACTTCGTCTTTAAAAAAATTCCTTGTTTGAAAATTTGAGATTTCACGGATTATGATTCAATTTCAGAATTTATAAATGTTTTCATAAACTTAAGTCATATTTCAGTAGATTACAGGTAAAAGCTTGATTCAGATATAGATAGATTCAGTTATGAGTGTAGGATTCTTATTGAAAATTAAGGGATATTAAAAAAATTCCAAATTTTCGGATGATTTTCAAAGAGCTGTAACATGGAGGGAAATAGTCATAGAGAGAATAAAAAAAGAGAAAATTGAAGCTTTCAGTTTCTAGTTTTCGGATCTGGAGTTTAAAATTTTTTAGCGTGAGCGGTTTTTGCGTAATAACAAGAAAACCAACGAAAAATTTTTTTTCCAAATTTTTGCTTCTCTTTAAAAAGTCAATGAACTTCAATAATTTTTTTTGGTAACTTCACCATAATGCTTTTTTAGATAATTTAATTACCTTCAATTTGAGCGGTTCCGGAGCCCTGTATGATGATTTGTTGCTGTTATCGTGGATCAAAGCAAAAAAATCATTTTTGACTTTGGGAATCAATTATTCGGGAAATAATGATCATGCAAAAAATCCAAGTAGGGTTTTGAAAACTGCAAAATATTCTCTACAAGTCTTATTTGTTTTTTATATAAAAAAATTTTCGAAGTGAAAATGTTGGTTGGAAAAAAGGTAAAAACTTGCATAATTATAATGCATAGGTATATCTAATATAGACAGGGTGTTCCAAAATGTTGTTCAGAGAATCCTAGAGCAGAATCTATATCCAAAAATACGAGAAAATCCTATAAACCTAGGTCCTCAAATATTTCGTTTTCGAAATAGAGGGTCAAAAAAATATTATAAAAAATATGTTTTTCATTGATAATTTCTAAATTTTTCATTGAAAATCGTTTAAATTTGAGACAATGCATTTATGATATGTGGGTTATAATTTGGTATAATCGATTGTATTTCAGACCCATGAGGGGCGTAGATATGGGGGGGTACCTATTGATTTTTGACCGGAAAATCTATGCCACTGATTTTTCTACTGGTTTTTACTTTATATTTAGGAACTCCATTTATTTTAGAGCAAAAAGACCCCCTTGCACATTGGTCATTTAGCGAGCGGGTTTCGAGCTATTAAAGATTTTTAAAAATCATGCTAATCTCTCTATGAAGTCATTACCTACCTACTAAAAATACTATGCTAATTAAGGTACTAATATAGGTAAGGTACCTACGTATCATAAATGTATCGACCAAAATTTAAACGATTCCCAATCGAAAATTTAGAAATTATCAATAAAAAACGTTTTTATATTTTTTTAACACTATTTCGAGAAAGGAGCATTAGCGGACTTACGTTTATAGGATTTTTTTTCGTATTTTTGGATGTAGAATCTGCTCTAGAATTCTCTGAACAACGTTCTGTAACACACTGTATATAATGCATTATATGCTAATGGATATTTGAATAACTTGGCATATCTTTACAAATAATGGAAAACTAAGTGTCCTAAAGAAACCCTAATAGTTGCAAAACGCTGCGATTATACAAAATATTTAAATTTGTCGTTTTTGCTGAAAATGAATGTAACGTGTAATTTTTCAATTTTCATTCATTTTTTTAAGTTATATATGTTTTTTAGTAGCAATAATCCATATTTTCTTCATCAAAAAAAAAAAACCCTAAACTTACTTTGTTTTCCATATATTTAATAAAATTGCATTAATTGTAACAATTAAGTTGCCATTACATTTCAATAGATAAATTACAGTACGATATTTCTAGCCTGTCAGTCATGCCATGTAATTGATTTTAAATATTTTTTGCTCAGAAATAGTTAATTTTACGGAAAAATTGCAATATACCTTTTTTATTTAGAATGAATCAGGCTATCTGAAATGAGTTTTTAAATGGTAAGATAGTAATAAAAAAAGAGTTACCTATGAAACAAATCTTAGGGGTGGCTTTTTCTACCCCTTACAACCGTAGGGGACAATCAACAAGATGTTTACTGAGTGTCTACTCGATAGCACAAAGCGTCTACATAATTTCATTTCTATGACTTTTTTAGTAGGTGTTTCAGAAAAAAAATAAAAACTACTTTGGCACCCTCTTTAAGCGATTGCACCTTCATAGGGGATCAAGGTCACCACGCTTGAACCCTAATAATGTTCAAGGTCACCTTCAATTTATTATTTTTCGTTCAGATGCTAAATTCTAATCGCCAGTATATCTCTTGTTTTATGTTAGTTCAATAATTGAGACAATTATAGTCTCCAAATTAGGTATTGTCCGATTCTACAAAAATAATTCTGGCCAATTAAAAGAAAATTAACAACTGCATCGCACGAATCCGACAACTAGATTCTTGAGTTCGGCATGTTTACGATTTAACCGGGGCTCTAACTGCAATTGACCTTTCGGGTCTTTGGTTAAAAATAGTAGTGTAACTATCCTTAATTTTATCAACGTGGTTTAGTCATCGTAGGTAAGTTAGCAGATATTATCCGCGAGGTTCGCGAAAATCGGCCTGGATAACGTCGTTATTGAAATATAAATCTCGGCCTTGCTTATTTAATTCAATTGTTATTCATTTCTATAACATCGTAAAATATAATATTAAATTAAATCTGGATATACGCATTTTCGCTGTTATTTGATAAACGCTTTATGTTTTATAATTAATTTTCCACGTTGCCTTATAAGTAGATTTTTGCGAATGTATTCTTTCGAGTTATCTAAATGTGCACAATTAGCATTTGTTTTTGCTCGTCGATAAAGCGAACAGGTTTGTATTCTAATTACTAGATCGCACTATAGTGGCAAACCTGTTGTAATAAGCAGATATGTGGTAAGTTGTCACGGGGATATCTCTCAAAAATTAATGGATCATCTCCTCCAATCTCGAACTTATCTAACATCTGAATATTAACGAGTGGTTATTTATTATGTTCTAGGGTCCTCGTTATTTCGCTAAAACAAGAACGTTACTAAAAAAAATAGATCAATATTTATCGGTTTTTGGTTTTTGTTCGCAAGTCTTTCTATTGATTTACTTAGAATGTCTTCATTAATTTTCATCACCACCAGTTTTGGGCTTATCCTGTAAGTAGGCATCCTGAACGAATAAAATGAGATGTTGCCACTTATACTAACAATTTGAGAACGACTCCACTTTAATTGATTCGTCAAAGGCCAAAGATACAGCCCAACCATGCATTATCTTTTAATCTCTACATAAATTCTTAATATAAATGAGTTTGTATTTGCTAGTATGAAAAAAAAGGCATTTTTTATTCTTCATAATACTAAAATAACAGAAAATTGTGTACGCAAAAACATTTTTTATCTAATTACACAACAACTGTTAAGGAAATAGAAAAGTTTTACTGGAAAACCTGAATTACTTTGAAAACATTTCCTGAGCAATGATGTGGTTTATCAATTCTTGGTTAAATGATCGGGAAAGTGTCCAAGTTATATTGGTCTCCCCCCCCCCTCTCCTGCCAACAATTGAACGATACATTTCAGTATGGCTAACAATAGGCTTTTTAAATTCGTTCGCTATATCTCTCTTATTATTAGAGATAGACATGTCTCAGTCTAAACTGATCAAGTTTCTTTAAAAAATTAGATTTTTTTAGTTTCGTTCAAACTCCTTTAAACGTTTTAGGTCAACAACTTTTATCATTGGAAATGTTTAAGGAATAGGTAGTGGAACGTTAGATGTTAGGAAAATATGTGTATTAGGGTGGCCCAAAAAAAAAAACGAATATTTTTTTTTTCGTGCCTCTTGTGAAAATATGTTAGTTGGTCATGTTTTAAGAGCCCCCTCAAAAAATCAGCTCAAAAAAAATTTTTTAGAGGTCGCTCAAGATTTTTTAAAATTTCCAAAATCGTCAAAAATTGTTTTTTTTTTATTTTTTTATTTTTGCTCGTTATTTTATCATTTTCTAAAGGTCACTCATAATTATTTTAACTTTCAAAGTAGTGTACCTATCTTTTCGAGCGACCTCTAGAAAATAAAAATCAACGAACTAATAATTTTTTTTCATTAAATTTCATGAACAAAAGAATAGAAATAAATCACGAGACACTTAAATTTTAAAAAATTATAAATATTTGATACTCAGTGCGGTAGTAAATTTTACCTCGAGAAATTTTTTAAGTGTCCCGTGATTTATTTCTATTCTTTTGTTCATCAAATTCAATAGAAAAAATTATTAGTTCGTTGATATTTATTTTTAGAGGTCGTTCGAAAACATTGTAGGTACACTACTTTTAAAGTTAAAATAATTATGAGTGACCTTTAGAAATCAAAATATCGATTTGAAATTTTCAGAATCGAGATTTTTTCAACTTAGAAAATAACGAGAAAAAAAATTAAAAAAAAAAATCAATTTTTGACGAGTTTGGAAATTTAAAAAAATCTTGAGAGACCTCTAAAAAATATTTTTTTGAGCTGATTTTTTGAGGGGGCTCTTAAAATATCAGGTCACGATCGCTGGGCGCGGGGGCGGTCCGATCGGGAGTGATCTAGATTAAGTTGTGTAGGTTGAACTTTTTTCCACTAAATTATATTCCACAGGCACTTTTTTAAAATACACGCCACAGTGTTTGTGAAACTACATAAATAAATTCCTTTATAAACCAGGGATTAAGTGCTTTATTATCCATATTCCATATTATCCATAAAAATTACGCTCATTCGAAATGTGTCAGATGTATCAGATGGCGAATTCTGTAAATTATTTTTGTCACAGCTTTTGTTTTTATTTAAAATATTTGATAAACTGTTTATATACAGGGTGCATATAAAAAATATGTACAGACTTAGAGTGTGATAAAATGTAAAGGATAAAATTCTTTTTGTTATGATCACATTTCACAAAGGCGATTTTTAAGAATCGAAGTTTTTAAAGGTGCTAATAAGGTTTTTATTAGTATGTAATATTTCATCTTACACGAAAAAGTTACCTTTATAAAAATCACGAAAAGCACATCGTTTTTGAGAAAAACGCAATTCACTGCCCAAAGTTCTACTGGGTGTTAAGAAATAGTAGGCTATACTTCAACTATATTTTTCTTGAATGAGAATAAATCGATTTAGATCAAGTTATCCTAGTGTACTAAAAAATTACAGGTTTTCAAAAAACACAATTATTATTTTTTTTGAAGGATCCTATATCTTTTTGCCAGAGGCTGCTACATTAGTAAATCGTGGTTTGCTGTTATAATTATCGATTTTTGTCCCAAAAATTGGAAGCGCTAAAGTCAACTTTAATTGTAGCGAATGCGACGATCAATTTTTCGACAATTTATCGGTGAAAAATTACCAAAACGCTATTAAGGAATAACCTCTTTCGATATTTGTACCAAGTTCTCTTATTGCTGTGGAAGTCAGTACGTTTTGTTAACACCACTTCGTATCCGGATGTGCGCTGTCAATTTAATATCCTCCAGTTTAGTTTAGATAATTATATTTCCACGAAGAGGATAGAGATAATTTTTGGCGACGCTCTGAAGTTTATTGATTGTTGTTATTAACCACAAACGGGCGTAGATTGTGCGTGAGAACATAGCGACAGATCGTTACGTTTATTTGAGCTACCGTTTGGTGCGGCCACGTAATTATCGATAAATTATTGCACTATAACAGCTCACGAGCTCGCGCAAAATACCATGGACAAACTGGGTATACAGGCTGGTTTATATTTTCTTACTAAACTTTCGGTCAGTTGGGCCTATTTGCAGGTGAACTAGTAGTTGGTTTTTGAGGATAAATGGCGATTTATTGTTTAAATTTAATGTCGAGCTATCTTGGCAGTCTCTATCACCACGTATGCATCTATTATCCCTGAGAGTGCAAGTAGCAGCAAACATTGGCGTCTTTCGTTAATGAGAAAGTTGTTTTTTTGCTATAAATTCGCTTGTTTCATAACTATTTTTTTTAGAGAAAAATGTATTTTTATCATTCATTGTTGAAACAAATTGTATAAATATACAATATATAGGGTGGCCAAATGAAAACGAAACAGAGCCGTTTTCAGGAACTGCGTCAAGATTGTAGAAAAACGCTCAGACCCGTCGATTTTAGATTAAAGGGGGACATTCTTTGCTGGTATTTTTGACTCCTCCACTTTCACTCCCAAGCAAGGGTAAGCATCATCCCAAAATATTTAATAGGCATTGGGGGTTGAGTAACATTTCTTTTGAAAGTTCTTATATAACAGACTTTAAATTTTATAATTCCGCCCAATACTTTGAAAAAAATTTACATTTAAAAATTTAAATTATGTTTAGTTGCTTACTTACTACTTAGTTGATTAATTGTTCAAACTGCCCGTTTCCATACAAGAATAATGATTTTGTTCGAAACGTTCGCGTACATTCCAAAGCATTTCCGGAGTGATTTGACGGCATTCGTCGACGATTCTTTGACGCAAATCTTCCAGCGACGCTGGCCGTGTTTTATAAATTTTAATTTTTAGGTATCCCCACAAAAAAAAATCAAGGGGCGATAAATCCTGTGATCGTGGAGGGCACTCAATGCTGCCTCTTCTCCTAGTCTAATTCCGTAGAAAACGTTGGTCCAAATACTGACGGACAATTAACGCATAATGCGGAAGAGTATCGTCCTGTTGAAAAATCAAATGATCTTCATCACACTCTGGAACATTTTCAATAATATCAGTCAAGGCAGGGTCAATAGCGTCTTCCAGTGATTGCAAATACATTTGGCCAGTCAAATTACCAGGTAGAAAAAAAGGACCCACCAGCCGGTCACCGAAAATTCCAGCCCATACATTTAATTTTTCCGGTTGCTGTGTATGCACCTCGTGAAAAACTCTTGGGTTTGAATCGGACCAATAGCGGCAATTGTGACGATTTACCGTCCCGTTCAAGAAAAAACTGCATTCATCAGAAAAACAGATGTTAAAAAGGAACTGTGGATCGTTCCCTGCTCGCTCACTCATTATTTCGCAAAATTGCAAACGGCGGTCATAATCATCCTCATGAAGTTCCTGGACTAAATGTATTTTGTATGGATGGAATTTATTCTTCTTCAAAATGGTTTGTATGCTAGTTCGATTGATCCCAGACACAGATGCCAGCTGCCTCGTACTTAATGTAGGATCAAGATGAACTTGTCCCAAAACTGCAACTTCACTAGCTTCATTAACTATAGGTTTTTCAATTTCTCGTTTTTTATTGGCTACGTTCCCTGTCTCTTGAAATTTTTTTACTAACTCTAGAACATACTTCCTCCTGACATGTCGATCTTGATGTTGTTCATTAAATAGCTGAGCTGTTCTATTCGCACATTTATTGTTCATAAAGTAAAGCGAAATGATATCTACCCTTTCCGCAATGGAATAAACCATAGTGTTTAATTTTCAAAAACACAATTAAATAAACTACCAACCAACGCTTCCAAATAATACTAGAAAATAATTTGGAATCCACTAATTTTACGTTCATTGTGTGTGTATAGCATTCATTTCTGTTTTTTACAATTGTGTTTTTTTTACGAAAGTGATAACAAATCGCCAAAAACCAATGTAACGCAAGAAATACTAAATTTATACCATTGGCGTACTTAACTCGAATGACTGACATTTTTACCGTTACTAATTGTTTGTACATAAGTTTCAACTTTAAAATCAAAATTCTTAATAAGTATTGGGCGGAATTATAAAATTTAAAGTCTGTTGTAAAGAGAATTGTAAGAGCTTTCAAAAGAAATATTACTCAACCCCCAATGCCATTTAAATATTTTGGGGTGGTGCTTACCCTTGCTTGGGGGTGAAAGTGGCGGAGTCAAAAATACCAGCAAAGAAAGTCCCCCTTTAATCTAAAATCGACGGGTCTGAGCGTTTTTCTACAATCTTGACGCAGTTCCTGAAAATGGCTCTGTTTCGTTTTCGTTTGGCCACCCTACAATTGGGTCCTGAAGATAAGAAATTTCTGCTTGTCCTCTAACTCTTACAGGTGTTATACTTCAGTCGAATTAGATCATAAAACTTGAAAGCTTGAAAAAATTAACAAATAATAAAAGTCTTGCCTCTTCAGGGTCCAATTTTGACACACGCGGTTTTGCAATAAAAAGAAAGGAATATGTTGGTTTACAAATAATGACATTATTGAAATGAATGAAAAAAACCCTCACCTGAAGTCGAAGGTCCCGCGAACCACATGGCCACAAGGTCGTCCACGCTGGCGGCCGACGTCGACGGTTGCGGGGGAGGCTGGTAGCCCCCATAGTAGTACCCGGGGGCGCCGAAGCCCTCCAGCCCCCTGCCGGGGGGCTGATGGGAGCTTCCCGGTGTCGGCGGCGGAGCTTCCCGTCGGTTCTCATTTAGCAGCAACTGTTGCACTTGTAAAATATCCACAAACTCATCACTAGCGCTCGTAACTGGCACTCTAGGAGGTCTATCTTCTCTTCTCATTGTTAGCGTTAACATTTTGGGAGGTAACTAGGCAAACGAGGAGATCGTTTGCCATAACGCACTCGCGCACCCTTTGAGTAAGTCTCCTTCGTCGGCACTACCTGGGGGAAGGATAAATAGTTAGACCTTTCATGATTTAGATGATGATAACGATAGGTTTACAAATTACACCACCGCTGTAATCAGTTTCTTAACCTTGGTGTTGGTTTTTGTTAAAGGTGATGTTAGTATAACAGGAATACAAGATGTTTACATCTATTACTCTTTCATTGACAGTTTTTTTATTTTTTCTCTCTCACACAATTCTTTTTATTAACAAAATTTAACTTCTAGCTTCAGGGTATACAAGTCTAATTCATCTTCCGGTCAGTTTTAAGGCTACAAAATAAAACGTAAATGACGTGAACTGACCTGAAGATAGGGTGCAGTTTGTAGACTCCGAAACTGGTAGTCAAATTTTGTTAATAAAAAATTGTGAGTGATTTCAGGCTTCTTTTCCGAAAATCTAAACCTTATTTGAATTAGTTCAATACCTTTAGAATAAATTAAAAGTATAACAGACTAATAATAAAATATATTATTAAAAAACGTTAAGAATATATTTAAAGCGAAAAATGCCAAGAGAGGTAACTAAATAGCAGGCATTGTTTAGCGTTGTTACAAGAGTGTTTAAATAATATTTTTTATGACAGCATATCTGCTCTATAACACTTCTAAACCATCACTTCACTTTGCGTATATGTATTTTCAATAAAACTTTTTGGTGTGAATTAACTGTGCGTTTCTTCTATTACGTTTTTTATATGGAAATTTCTAGTTTTGTAAATATTCTTTTTATCTGCAGGTGCATCATTGCTAACCAAAAAATAAAAAACTATTATTAGTTTGAAAGTCATCTCATACTTTGTGCCTAAAATATTCATGTTCTATGCCCCAGGAAGAGCACATAATTTTTTGAGATATGTTCAATATCTACAATACAGTCGGAAATGGCGCTATCTTGTACCCTTCACAGAATATTATGAATTATGGATGATAATGAGACAGTTGAAATGATCCAAAATTGGTCCAATACAAACTACATCAAAAACCTATTTTGTAAAGAGTATCTACAAGTTTCTGGATAGCGGACCAAATATGATATGAAGCAGGAGAACTATGTCAAAAATATGACGCAATTTTTTTAGCCTGTCTTTAAGCCTTTAGTCCTGTATAAATTTTTTTCTAAATTGGGAAACCTTCAGATTATATTATTTTTTAAAGAAGATACAATGACATACATTGCTCAAAATTATTCCTCTATTAAGACGCAGATATTGTATCAGGGCTGATATTAAAATATATTGAGAAATGGCATGTAATCGTTTGCAAATCTGTCTTTGGAATTGATGAATCAGTTACGGCAATTTTAGCAACTACTACTACCACTAAGTAATAATTTCACTTTTATTTAAAAATGAACAAAGATACTAGAATGTAAAAGATATTTTAATAATGACTATTTTAGATGATATGATTATCTAGAAGATATCTATGAAGGGTGTCCGCAAATTTCACCGACAACGTTTGACGTTTGATTCACGACGATAAATACGAAAAAAAAAGTTAAATAAAAAATTTTTGGTTTTTGAGTTACAAGCCTTCAAAGTTGTCACACTAATTTAATTAATAACTTCATAACGCTTTTGCTGATCGCCTTAAAATTTGGCACATTTATTAGGACTATTATGGCGTATTATTTCTTAAAGCTTTAGTCAAATCGATATACTGGGAGATAGTTTTCTCTGGTTACCTCTCCCTTTTAGCGGTCAAAACTTTTACAGTAGTCGTATTTTTTTAAAGCGGGCAACATTGAAAAGGCCATTTTATTAAAAAAATATATTGTCTCTTGAGAAAATCGCCTACAGAAAGCCATTCTTGAGAAAAATGGCATTATTTGCATGTATGTACGTTTCGGTTTGTATAGCGGTGTCACGGATTTAAAACTTTGAGTTCAGTAGGCGAAGAAAAGTAACAATTATTGTATTTTTTATTTTTATTTATATAGTTTTCCTTGTTATTTTCTGCAAAAATGTACGCTATGCGAATTATAAATTACTTCACAAATTATGTTAAAGATTATTATTTAAAGGTTAAAGAAGTCATTTGCTAGTTTCTTATCTCACGTTTAATCCGTAAATTTTTAATTTTTGGGTTATTTCTAATCGTCTTTAACAAATTAGTAAACTTTTTCACTTTTTATTATTTGAATGTACTTATTACCATTTTAAAATAAATGTTGCTACAGAACGATCGTTGCAAGTTGAATAGCCAGTTTATTTTAAATTGACAAAAATGTATTCACTGATTTTTGAAGCAGCGTTTGATGAAAATTAAAAAACATTTAACCTTTTTTTTTAATTTCAGGATAGCTATTACAATTTTGTATATTTATATTTTATTAGTCCAGAAAGACCTGATTTCTAAACTTATACTAAACCAGAAAAAATTGTATATTCAAAAGGTCATGGAGACATGAACAGATACCTGTAGTCTGTAGTATAGGAGTTAAACAATAGTTTATTATTAAAATATATTATAGCACCAACAAAATGTCTTACAAATGCCGAGGAAAAGCTTGCACATTTACCCGAACTGAATTTTATCGGCTGTTATCTGGACCATCGAATTTTTTTCCGCAGGTAGGTAACTACGCAGTTATTGAAAACAATAATTTATACATCAAAATGCATCAACGAGAACATTTTTTCTAAATATCCGCGATGGACATTTTCCAAATGATCTTTAGTCTCTGTCTCAAAATGCGCAATTTGAATTACTAGTCGTCCTTTATAGTTGGCACTTTATTGATAATGAAATCAAGGCCAATTGCGAAACATGCCATTCAGGAATTTGTTTATAATTTCGTTTTGATTTTGCACTACTAGGACTTTAGTCAACCACCTGTTATTTAAGTAATAGCTGTTGTTGGGAGTAGAAAATACGTACTTATGAAATATTTGAAGGGTAATATAACCTGCGTTTGGTATGTACCTAGACAATAGCTGATTTTCCTCCCTCTAAAGCACCATCACAGTCTCACAGTTGCCTCTCTGCCACCCCTAAATCCTTCCGACACGGCCGAAACACACCACTTCGCATCTCGCGGATAGTTAGACCCGGATAGACGCCGCGAAAGCGAAATTACGTTTGAGGTTATGTCGCCGTGACGTCACCGTTTAACTTTCTTCGTTTGTCAAAAGTCCTGGGCGCCGCGGGGACAAAGCTCGTGCGACAGATACAGCGCGAGCGACGGATCTCCGGCGACGCGACAGCTCCAAAAAACTTGACAGAAAACCCCTCGACGTGCACTATTCGCGGCCCGCGCGCCGAACATGAATGAAATTGGTCGGACATGTGTGTCGGTTGGAGAATTTCTTGAGCCCACGTTGGACGCCCTCGCGGTGGCTACGTCACGGCGTCGTCATGGTTAACTCTGTAGTTGGAATCTAGCAGGTCGTCGACGGAGTCGAGCGCGGTGGGCCGGGGATCCGCCGTAAAATATTGAAAACCGAGGCTTTTTATGTAGCATTTCATAATCCGGTGGTGGGTGGCCAGATCTCCGTGTTTATTTCGAGCCTTACTTGTTGATGCACTTCGTCACGGGGCTGCGGGTCGCGTCGGGTGGGTGTCTCTACGTAGTTCGGCCGCTAAACCCCCGACCACAGTGGTCAAAAATCCTTAAAACCCGATCGAAACCTAAACTTTTCACTTTTTTCTTTAACGCTAAAATTTACACTGTAGACACCCCTAATACTGAACTAATTTTTCAGAAAATATTGGGTCGATTTAAGCTTCCATATAGAAGTTATAAACGGTTAAATCTGTTAAAAATAATGCGAATTATTATTACGTTTTGTCTCTTGAAAAAAACGCAATGTTTGACAGCTTGTACAACATTTAGGCCTTTATATATTTATTTACACTATACAGGGCTCAAAAGTATGGTCTTTTGTTATTCTTTTCATGTACCTTAGGTAATTATTGAATTAAACCTTAATGGTTTTTTGCTGATTATATGCAGCAGATAATTTTCGGCGAATTTTCTAATTTAGGTCGTTATCTGATTTAGTGCTATAAGAGACTATATACCTCTCAAATTTATGCTAGGATACCTGGGAACATAATTACACTTAATTTGTCTGCAGATATTTGTACGGCGCGTACAATTTACTTCAGTTATTCACCCGCTTTTGTGCCAGACAGTATTTAGTGTGCTCCAGTGATTTTTCCGTTCTGTTTTTGTTTGTTCTGTATTGTTATATGTTATTTGCACTGTTTTTCTTTGTTTATTATTATCTTTTATTACAGTGACTGATGAACCAATAACATGCCCGAAATTACATCAAATAATGATGGAATTTTCACGCGAATCATTCGAAGTGTGAAAAAAACGTGTGCTTGACTTTTTAAAAGAGCATTTCACATAAATTTTGATGAAAATTCAACGAAAACCCTTATCCCATATACAGGAAAAGCATTTTTGCGCTTTATTCTGCAAGATGGAGAAAAGTAAATCGAAAAAACGAACAGTTTTTAAGTAAATTCGAATATTGGTTGAATGAAGTAATAAATTTTCCGAAATTTGTTGTTCGCTGCCTGCAGGATGCTCGTAAAGCGTCTACATCAGGAAAGGGTGGTCGTTCATCTAAGGATTTCGAAGATTGTTCTGTCGTTATTAAACGTAGAAAAACACAGGAGATTCGTGAACAAACATCTACAGAAAAATTATCATAAGGCTACCTATGAGAAAGTGGAAATGTAGATGCAGCCAAATTGCTCACTGAAGCAAGCGTATATTGATGAGGAAATGTTGCCTTTGGTAATTATGTCGGACGCAGAGGAGAAAGATAAAGACGACGAATTCATAGATGAACAGGAAAGTAACTTAGAGGAAGAGTTTGAAGAAGGTGAAGAATACGAAACTGATGAAAGTGAACAAAATGAGGAAAAACAGGAGGAACAGGACGAGGGAGAAGAAGATGAAAATTGAAAAATATAATTATTTTATATTGTGATTATAATGTAATTAAAATAGATGGTTAAAATATAAATAAAATATAGTTAAGTATAAAAATTAGGCTCTCGAGTTTTTGTCCAAATTTTTTACTCACTGTAATGTGTTTTTATAGTCATTATGAGAGCTATAATATATAACTGCCTTGTTTAGATCAAAATAGAATACATTACATACATTCCATTTCAACAGTCGTTTCAATTTTATGAATTTCAACCCCATAAAAGTGGTTGAAATCTAGAATATAGTGTAACATTATTACCTCCAGGTCCAGAAAAAAATTTTTATTTCTTATTTTTTTTATTTTAATTTGGACTCAAATTTAATCTGCTTACTAATTAAGAACTCAAAACACTCACACAATTGTAAAATACTAGAAAAAATGATAAGATTGGAACTTAAACGTAAAAAACATTTTTTAAATAATTTATTTGAGTAATTTATACTTTCAAAAAATTTTTGGCGGTCCAGTATTTTACCTTCCGCGGTCCGGACCTGGACCGCGGTCCGCCAGTTGCCGACCCTTGTTCTAGGGTATAAAATACCCTATTTCGCTGCAATAGGACTATTACTCTAAGAGCTACAGGTGAAGATCGAGAATTTATAGTTTTTGACCACCAATCAAGCGGTTTCGGATGCCAGATTTATTTGCGTTTTTTTTTGCCACAACTGGAAACCGAATTTCTGTGTAATGAAAAAATTACACAGCCCCACAAAAAGAAAGTATCGGATCTGGTATTCACACCCATGTACATCAAGAGTGGAAAATTGGATTATTTTTCTTTGTCGAGTTATTCAAAAAATTATTAAAAAAACTAAAAATAAGCATTTGGGTTGGGTTATTGAATATTTATGTAGTTCAAAGCTGTATTTGCTGTAACTGTATGTTTTTAAATGAAAACTTACAATTGTCATTGCTGGATGACGTTCCGTTAGCAGTTGGACTAAATTATTGGTTTCAACATGATGGAGCTCCATCACATTATGGTTTACGAATATAAAATTTAGTTATCTGAATCAAAACTTCCGGGACAGATGGACTGGAAGAGGTGGACCATGGCCTCCTAGATCACCAGATCTGAATCCCCTAGATTTTTCTTTTGGGGTTATTTATAAGAAAAGATTCATAGTCCGTATATACGCTGCTGTCGCGTTAATAGACCAAGAGGTGGTACAAAGTGTTCATGCGTCCATGTTGAATCTTGATAATTTTTGTCTTGAAGTATAAGGCAACTTATTTGAACACCTTTTGTAAAAACAATTTCTATTATTTAAGCACATTATGGTTTTAGTTTATGTTTTATTATTAAAATGTTTTTCTCTATCCTTTTCAGGTTAAAATAATTCCTTACACCCAGGTACAATCGACAATCGAAAAGTGTACTTACCTATTATTGGTTATAAATTATATGTCTTGGTCCTTATAGGTAAGCACAGACCTCAGTTTTGAGAAAAAAAATGGATTTTCATTTTTTTTTAATTGATAAAAGACTTCCAAGACCTGGGATGTTTGATGAACTACAAGTTGCACTTTCTTCATTCACATCTGGATTGGTTTCCGGAAAATTTTAGAGATTATAGCGAGGAACAAGGCGAACGATCTCATCAGGATATGAAGGTTATAGAATAGCGATGTCAAGGAAGATGGGATCACATGATGGCTGATTTTTGTTGGTTGTTAAAAAGAGAAACGAAAAATAGAGGGACTAAACGAAAGCGTGCAACAAAAATAAGAATGATTTGTAGATATCGTTTTGGTTTTTTACAAGTTTTATTGCATTCTCAATCTTCTAGGCTGTTATTTTTCAACACAAAAAGTAGATGGATAGATGGGTGGGTTTTATAGGTGGTACATGTGGATGGATAAATATGCATATTCATGCCTGAACGACTGGATCCAGAACTATGCAACACGAATTATGCCATGAAAATGGCGTTTTAAGCATTTTGATCTATTTTCTGTTTTTGAATGAAATTGGACTAGCTTGTCTGACTCTATTATGATAAATTGGAATTAAACGAGTGAAAAATCATACGTCTAATGAGCTGGTAGAATATTGTGACTTTTTACAACTTTCGTCGATCGTAAATGACGTTTGTTGTGAATTTTCACCTGTTTTTTTTTTAATTTTCCCGAAAACTCAGACCCGTTGGGCCAAATCTGAAGGCAAATTCGGAATCAGCGGAAAAAAGTACATGGAAATACATGGGTCTGAATACCAGATCCGATACTTTTTTTTGTGGGGCTATGTTATTTATATTCCGTCGATAATAATACTACGAAACCGTAACCTATATCTTTTATTGTCGCTTATGCACTAATTTCTACTACAAACTTGAAATGTTGAGTTCATTTCGAAAATCGAACTTTAATACGCGTAAATTCGATTTCGAATTTGAAACTTCCTGCTCAAAGATTACTAAATGATTAACAATGTAATAAAATAACGGTCTTAATGTCCGAATTAGAAGATGATCCATTCTCTGATGGAAGCCAAAGAAGTTCTGAGAAATACACAAATTAAACAGCAGCTTAACACAATTAGAAGCGTCAAGCTTACCACTTTCAGAAAGCAAAAAATTAGTAAAGGACTCCGAATTAACCTTTAAAAGTGTCAAGGGTAAAACTGGGGAAAAGCTTCAAAATGTTCTCGGAAAAAATAGCGGATATCTTTTTCTCTCTGAGGTGGATAAAGTTTTAACGGGAAATTGTAATACTTCTATTGATGTAGATGTAGATCCTGAAAGATTGACCAGTTTAAACAATACACCCCTACTACCTGAGTGGATGTGGAGAGATATTTCGAATTTTCACCACCTAGAACGGCGGTGACAGCATTTTTAACATTAAGGCGATGTTTCGTATTGTATTAGCTATGACCTGTCCAAATTTTGTTCATGCAACTCTCTTGGTTCAACCACGAAACCATGAATAATTTCAAATATTTCGAATTTTCATCACCAAGAGTTTTTCTGTATATAAACATATGAATACGGACAAAAGACAATAGTTTTTCCAGAAAATTTTGAGTAACATTTAATTGCTTATTGTGTTTACAACTAGTTTGGATTATACTTTTAGGCAGATTAGTTGACTTTGTAATGTAACAATTAATAAACAAATTTTTATACGTGTTTTATTGCATATTTTTTAAATTTATTTGCATATAATATTGTATATAATTAGTGCATATATATGCGCATATTTTTTGTATTTTTTCGTGCATATTTGCCTAGCTTTAGTAATAACTAACAATAATAGCTAACTTTTTTTATGACAAAGAAATATAAAGCAAAGTCCATTTATTTGTCAGGAACTCGAAATTTATATTCCTACTCGAAATAAATTTTTCGAAATTAGTACACTTAGTTTTCATGAGTTCCAAACTCAAAATTTGGAAATTCACCTTGAAATTTCTAATACGAAATTGAAAAATGTAATTGGAACTTAAAATTTCGAGATTTAATTTAAAATTTCGAGTTTGATACATGAAATTTCAAGCTTGAACAAGGATTTTTTTCAATTGCCAAACTTAAAGCTAGAACTTGAAATTTCGTGTTTATTTCATTAACTGAAAACGTGTGTTTCAAATTCGAAACTTCAAATTCAATCTCGATATTTCAACTCCAAATTCAAATTTTAAGTCTTTCCTAGAAATTTCAAGTTTAAACTCTCAAGGCTGACTTTGAACTCGAGATTCTGAGTTTAAATAAGAAATTTCGAGTTCTGCAATTGTAAGATCGAATTCCTCAAAAAATAAGAGCACTTTGTTTTATAATTTTTTGTCTCAGGAAAAAGCAAATGTTTTTTTGTCGTATCTCACCGCGTATGCTTGTTATTAATCTAAAAATGACATTTAGATTTTCTATATTTTCAAATAAAGCAAGTAACAAGCCGACTCCAGATAGGTGATCGCATCACTTGCCAAATAATTGCCAAACGTGAGCAAATGCCGTATCGCGTGGATGGTGAACATCGACACATTCGAAAGTATGTCATCATTTGTCAAATATTGGTCAAAGCTATACCAACAAAATTCCAGAAATTTCCATAAACTGGAAAATGGGAAACATTAATTGACATTAGCGATTGTTAGTGAAAAATCAAACTTTGCTAACGTTGTTCGTGAACACAGGCAGCGAACATGTCCTGTTAACATCGTTTTCGACATTGTGAATGTGAGGTAACCTGACTATCGTTAGCAAACAATGCTATTTGGTCCCCAATTATATAATGGGTTTTAGTTAAAATTCAAACTTTTTGCGTCAGTGTGAACCGGGAGTTTGGAATCTATTTAGGATTTGAATGAAGTTGTACAGCTGATAAATGAAGAGACGTCTTTTAATTGGTAGAATATTCATATACAAACTGGACAAATAAACTATATCCGTAAATATTCTTCGTTTATTTGCCTTAACTTACTTGAGTTTGCAATGGTACTATAATTTTTTAAAACCACTTCAAATTCGTTTAAAAATTCCTGAGATATATAAAAAAAAAAAAAAATTAATTCTTTCAAAGGCGTCTTGTATTTTTAAAACTAAGTGTTCTGAGGCAAAAGTTGATGGAATAAGGTATACTTATGTTTCAATAAAGAACCTATTCCTGTAATTTCAAAATGTTCAATACAATTGTCTCCTTTGGTTTGTTTTTTTAAAGAACCACCCTATATATGCACATATATGTTAAACATATGGTCGTGTGTGCTCATATTGTGAGGATGGAGCCCAAATGAGGTCGAATTTATTTCCCCAAAATTCGGGTAAGTCCTGGAGAACTAGGACATATCCTAGTTCGGTAATTGAGGTAATAGTCCCTTTCGTAGAACTCGATAGTTATCTGTTATCATAATATAATTTTATGTGGATTGTTACCGGATGAGGTAGACATAGTAGACATATGGTTCGTAACTCCTACGTCAATATCGCTGAACTTTCAGGTGTTATAAACGAAATGGGGATTTATTTTAACGATATATTGAAAATTTTCACTGAAGAATGTAAGAAATGGCTATAATTTAAAGTAGCTTTATTTTATTTTTATCCTAGATGCGAATATCCGGCTGCTAGATAAATAAAGTCGCAACAATTTCATATATAGAATATACAAATGTGTATAGTGCTGTATTTTATATATTTATACAATTTTAAATTTATAAGCACCCTTATTTCCATATTTCTAATAAATAAATTTTCTATAATAATGATTTATGTCTTGTTTTCGGTACAGTATTATTTGATTTGCATTCGTTTTTTTTATAATGAAATCAAATAATTCATCCGAATTTATTGCATTCAATCTGACCATGACATTCCCTGATTTGAACGAAAGCATCCAAGTTTTTATCGACTTTCAGGTGTTACATTATCCGTTTTCAAAAATGAGGATTGAAAGCGACATTAAACATTTGTTTATACGCTTGCTTAGAGTTATCAACATAATTCGTGGTATAATTTATACATAAATCTTTTTAAACTCAAATATCGTGTTTAGTTGTTTTACCTTATTTGTAAACTGTCTATTTATTAACTTTGGGCCATGCGATTATAAATCGATGTTTGTTTATAATTACGTTTTATAATCTTTTTATTTACGATCGGTGCATTTTTCTTGTTTTGAAAAGACGAAGACTTGAATCATGCGCTGTTTTGGATGTCGATATTTATGATTGTTTCTTTTCTGTACCTATATTTTTTTATCATTAGGCGGTATGAAGAATTGCATAACGAGGATTAAGAAAAACTTCTTAAACAAGAAAAATAAAAATATTCTCTTCAAATTATACTGAATGAAAAACGGATACAAGTCGTCTTGAAATTATTAAATAATATTTCAAAACTTCATAGAATTAACTAAAACCTAACTAAAAATTGAAATAATTTGGA
Organism: Anoplophora glabripennis; assembly: GCF_000390285.2. Lineage (NCBI taxonomy): Eukaryota > Metazoa > Arthropoda > Insecta > Coleoptera > Cerambycidae > Anoplophora > Anoplophora glabripennis. Next base: position 903,206 of record NW_019416901.1, on the reverse strand, counting down.
GAGTTGTTAAAAGTAGAATTACATATTTAAAAATGATTATGCCAACAATTAAAATATATGAAGTCGATCAAATTTTACGGGAAAGTGATACTATTCTGAGACTACCATAATACTACCCTGACCTAAACTCTATCGAACTTATTTGGGCATCATTTGAACAATATGTCGCTAGTAATAATGCCAGTTTCACTTTGACAGGCGTAGAAAAGTTGTGCAATTATTATTTCGACACATTTCCACTACAAGAAAGCTCGCTACCAAGTTGGCAAAAAAAAAATTCAAACAGGATTAATGACTTCAGAATATGTGCTCGACGTGACCATCGATCAAATTATTGCAAACCTTCAAAATGATGATGATTCGGATGCTGAAGATAACATTTTAAATTCTGAAGATGAAAATCTTGTTCCATAGTCCATTCAACGAACTCACTGGCGTAACGTTTATTTTTTTTATGAGAAACCCCTTGGAATAACATTTGTTCTGTATTTCAATGAAGTTGTAAGGAAAGCATTGCAATAAGCACATCTATACTCAGTAGTTAGAATATTACATGAAAAAGTTACTGTGATATTTAATGATAATTCTATATGGTTGTATGAAATAAGATAATGCTGTGGGGTATCTTTTGCTGTGATATTTTCTACTTGCTTTGTTCTTAGCCCTCACGATTTTGATACTCCGATATCTCTACGGCTTCTCATATAACTTAATCTCGCGTCCTTTGATATCCTAATTATAGCCCACTTAAGGGCCTAAATCTACGTCAGCAACAGAAAAATTGCTCACCCACTCCGGTAGGTCTCCGTTAAGTTTTAATGTCGATGTCGTAAAAGTGGAGGATGTAAATATTACTTCGTCTATTTATAATGTAGAAAAATGAATTTATCGCTGTTGTATTTGTACGTCGAACTACGTGCCCTTTTAGGAACTCTAAATTGGATTTTTATATACGTCGTGATTTTTTTTAAATATCGTTCATCAGCAAATAAGGTTTGGTTCCTTTTTAAGTCAGTAAAGTGAATTTCACAATTTTGTTCACAATTTTAATTGAAATATGATTGAATGAAATTTTCCTCTATTGGTATGAGTACAAAAAAAATTGTGAGTGCAACTATCAGTTTTAAAAATTAAAAAAAAAATAATTAAAAAGTTTAAAATTATCAAAATGCCCAATATTGACTGAAAATATATTCATATACAGGGTGATTGAGAACTTGAAAGAATTTCGCTAGGACAGGAATAAATAGAATTTTATGGCACCTATTTTATATCAGCAAATTCAACTGATTTTGCCGCTATTGTTGTTATTAATTAATAAAATTGATTTGTGGTTTTAAATAATAAAATAATTTCACATATCTACTGTCAACAAGTTATAACAACTGTTCAAAATTTTGTCCACCGCCGTGTAAACACATTTGGGTCTGTCTTCAGATCCTGTCTTGACTCAGTTTCTACGAACTAACACAAATGCTGTCTTGTTTCACCATTAACACAAATGCTTCACCATAAATTAAAACGATATCCATCAACTCCGAGTGGCTATACACGCAAGCCATTTTTGACACTAACTACTAAAAAACTATTGTAAACACTATGGCAACGACGATTGTAAAATCGGATTTCAGTATTCGGATTCGCCGAGGCCACGTGGCTCTCCACGCGTATTACGAATGATGCTAGAGACTACAGTTGTCCAGCTATCTAATGGTTGAAAGTACTACAACTTCAATAGTTTTTTTCTTGGAAACTATAAGGATTTTACAAAATTTTTTTTTAAGATATTGACTCCATTTCTCATGCCGCATCTGTTCACAAATTTTTTTGGATACGTTGTGAATCACCATGTATAATAATAATATTAATCCGTAATTTTTATTTTACACTCGTGCAACGATTTAAGTCTAAAGAAAATATGATATAATAATAATATAATGTAGAAATATACGTTTTATTATTTCTTGTACTTTTATTATCAGTTAACTTTTAGAATTAATTTGAGTTAGCTTAATTCAAGTAAAGAAAAAGAGCTAATAGTGAAAGATGTACAATTAAAAAAAAGTGTTTAAACTAGAAGGACAAATGTGTTCGAATTGGGAAGGTCAAAGGGATAATTCATACATTAGACAATTATTAAAGACTTGCTTGCCATTTGATTTAAAAAGTATTGTAATGATATTTAATGAGAATTTTGGGAAGATTTTTAGGCTCAACTCAGATAACACACTGATGTAAATGACACATTTTTCACACAAAAAATATGTAACTAATTTAATGTAATAAGATCCATTATAATACACAATAAAGTAGGTACTTTAATTTTAGTATAGTGGCAACCAAGTTATATGAATTCAATACTACTCCAGGATATAATTCGTACTTGTTGAATTTTTGTAAACATGTCTCAATGACGTCGAATTTTGAACTACTATATGTTAATTTAGACAAATACCTAGATGTATTTTTGTACCGGGTATATTTTAGATGATCCAAACATTTTAATTTTAATCATCTAATAAACACGATTTAGCTTCATGTGTTTCTCGGGAAATAATAGCTTTAAAATAATTTTAAATACAGAAGTTAGCAGAAAAAGTTTCTGTAGAAAACCCGAGCAAGATTATGAAATTGATTCAATAATTTAAACCATCGAGTTGAAAAAAATATAAATAAGTCATCTCCTTCAGCAGTTTCAAAGCAATCGGCAATTCAATAATATCAGTTGTCGACATAATTTGTGTAATATTTTGAAATCACATGTGTACCATCACGTAGGCCATGATTGGCCGCGGCCACCCCGCCACCCAGATTAGGATCCCATCGCGAGTCGACGCCGAGTTATAAAAGAAAACGTGATTAGAAATCAAGGATGAAGGTCAAAAGTTGCGCTGCCGCATAAACATTGCGATTTCAAATTAAATCCAGCGGCATCCGAAATAAATTCTGTCACGAAAATAACTGACACGCGTCCACCTCCCAGTCGTTACGATAAAGAACGTGTTAGTATACATGGATTTGACTCACCCTATATCCCAATCGACAACATCAACAATCAACCACACTGACCATTGTGTGGGCACTCGGGCCCATTCTGATACTGAATTCGTCCCCACCAGGAGGATTGGCTTTATTTTCTGCCGAGTCCTTCCGAATAGTAAGTTCCTTCCTAATTACGTGGGCTGAGCTCCACGCGGTTTTTTGGCACGGATCCCCCCCGTTACGTCATCCGTGATCCGCGCTCCTAGAAAGGTAGTAGTTTGATAATGTTTTCATACGCGGCGCGCAGAGACGGCCGCGCAGGATTTCCGGCGGACCGGCGGCGTTCGGTTTTTGACAGAGCGTCGCTCTTTCGTCGACCTCTGTTGCTTTGTTTGTATCCATGCCATCCTATAAAATAAGAATTTGTTATTGCAATGAAGCAGTGATATTATTGGGGCGGGCCACCTTAAAGGTCACACTAGTGCGAATTGGGATTTTGCCAACTTTGAACCTTTATGTCTTCTTTATTTGTTAACGAAAACAACGTTTCTATATCAAATCTGGGGTAAAATTTTCCGAGAAATCGAATGATGCAATTAGTTTTGAAAAAATATAATTTGTTAATAAAAAATGGGATTGAAAATAAAAACATTTTTTGAAATATGACTTATTAAAAAACTAGATTATTCACCGGCGCGCCAGGTCGACAGGGCAGGCATTAGGGTGCCGCGAGATACTTATCGAATAAATTGATCGATGCGAAGCTTCAGATCAGAGGCAGACATGTACAATGACGCAGATAGTGGGATTACTACATTGTGAAGTAGTTGATGCTTCGCCACCATTGATAAAAATAGTCTATTAAAAACTTCGACTATTTTAGATATACTTCTGTGAGCTCGGTAAATATTGAACGGTCATTTTCGTGTTTATATGTGTATTTATTATTACCCACCGCCATAGACGATTCGAATCGAAGAACACTTAGGACAAATGTTACTTTCTACAATCGCTTTCCTTATTATTAAATAAATTATATCTTTTACCATATCTTGAATTTATATTTTTGTTTCTTTTAATTTTTGCTATTTCATTATTTTTTATGTACAAATATCCTTTGAATATATATTAAAGAATAAAAAAGCTTAATCTTTGATAACTGATATTGATATTGATATTTTTGCAACATAATTAATTTTGTTAAATTTTATTTTTTAAATTTGCATTTCAAAAATGATAAAATAGTGTTTTTTAAAAAATGTTTTAAATTTGGAATGTTCATTGATTTCTGACGCGCTGATAGGCTCTGTAACTTTTTATTTCATTTGATTACTACTGTGAATTAAAAAATACAAATACAAAAAATATAGAAGTATTCTTTGAATAGTATTATTTATTTATTTACAAAGTCAAATTTCGGCAGATCTCAGGTGTAGCTAAAATCAACTGAAGGCAGATGCGTTACCAAAAGTTCTTTAGTAACTAGAAAGCTATGTACCCAATGTACTTTAGCAGGCACATCCTGTATATTTGAACTGCTTAAGTAGAAATAATTTTATTTAAACTTTCGTCCATTAAAACAGTCCGGTATAATACACAAACCAATAAACTAATAAGAATACGGCCGAAACGATTCCTTTTGAGATCTTCCCAATTGTTTGTCGACATATTTAACTAGGATATTATGACGGTATTAGCTAAGTCGAAGTGCGGTTGTATTATTTATCTTGTAGGTATCATTGAACAGAAAACATACCCGTACAGACACTGGCGCTTCACTGCGAAGGTCCCCGCCTTAGTAAAGATCAATATAAAGAACAAGATTCTTACATTTACGATTACTTCAAGCCCCGAGAAAGAAATAAAAGGAAATATTAAGGCTCGAATATGTGAAACCGAAAATATACCCACCTATTTAAATTTAACTTAAAAAAAAACAGTAAGTATTGATTATAATAGGGAATTATAATCCACTCTTTTAGTACGTGAAACTTAAGTGAAGCTGTTGAACTAAAGTTAATATCATTTATAATTTTTTTGTATCAGTTTTTATAAACGAAATACGGGTATTTATAAATATTACAAATATTTGCGAAACTGTTCCTTGTCATATTTCATAATCCCCGTATTTTTCCAATAAGACACGTTTGTTTATTTATTTTGTTTTCGCTTTCGCGCGACTCTATTTTAAGACAAATTGGAAACCTTCGGAGTAGGCGTTGGGTCCTTCCAAAGTTTAAGGTGAAAGTAAGAATAAATAAATACAGAACAGATGCGAGCATGCGGTATCGCCTATATATTCCGCTCAATTCTTTGCCAGCATCAAGAAAATAAACACCCAAAGGGTTTTGAAAATAACCGAGAAACGTTCTTTCTTTCGTCATTCTACAGAAATTTTGCATCAAAGTTGGTTTGTAGCGCCATTTTGGTGTTTCCTGTAGAAAATGTTGTGCACTGTTCATTTATTTAGAAAAATAATAAAATTTAGTCGAAACAATTGATCATCGCTTTAATTTTTTCAAAACCCAATTTAGACTTATCAGTTTTTTTTTAATGTTACACATTGATCAAAAATTGGCCAAATCATATTGGTGTATATTCTGAATACAATAATTATTGCAATACAGCAAGCTTCAATATGTTGGCCAACAAACTGTAGACAATAGAATTGGTTCTAATTTATTAGTCACTTAATATTTATTCAGGGGTACCAGTTTTAGATACATTGTATAATATGGAGACTTTATTGTAGTTTGAATTAAATTATTGATTATATTTTCACTCAACATTGGGCATTTTGATCATTTTACTCATTTGTGATGTGATGTCACGTAACTCGTATTTGGTGCACTTGTACCTAAATCAAAGCAAATGTCCTCATTAATGAGTGATCCCACCCTTTTTCATATCCAGATGCATTGTCTTTGTCTGTTGATTTGTGTAGAAACCAAGAAACCACTGTGGCAGCTTAGNTATAATAATATAATATAAATAATAGTAGAGATAATATTAATAATAATATTATCTCTACCTCCTATTCTAACCACGAGAATTAGCCCAGAAGTCGGAGACTTGTGCGGGAGAGAAGGCGGCATATTATTATTATTCAGCATTTGCGTCCAGGAACGATTATTGTTGGTAGGCCCTAACCACCATTCAATGCAGGAATGAGGGAAACCTGGAAAATCTCATTAATTAGGGGGGTGGTCAAATGCCAACCGGTGTCAATCTCTCACATACAAGTGTATGTTAATTTCCATATTCTACAAATACAGCATTCGAAAATAATTGCTGATCTTTCGAATCTTGTACCTATTCCAAAGGTCATTTTCTTCTTCGAACCAATCATAAAATGATTTGCGCTCTATTCAATTCATTTGTTTTTATATCGACTGTAAATAATTACTGATCTTTCGAATCCTTCATTCGAAAGATCAGTAATTTTCCTTTGGGCATTTTAGTTCCTTAAAATTCTGACCTTGCCGAACGACTTAGAAAGGACAGTACGCTTCCGTGTCCTGAAACCATCCGTCTGATATCCTCCATCGACGCCGCCTTGGAAAATCGTGGAAATCGGCTCTGGTCGACCGTGACGACAGCGTTTCGTGTATTCGACATGACTTGGTGTGATTATTTTAGAGTAATCTTGTTCGAAAGTAAGTGATTGCGGGTGTGATGCCAACGAATTCATGTGCGGTGGAGAAATCGATAAAAATAGATCGTTTCGTAGACGGTAATTCGTTAACAGCAGCGGGTCTCGGAAAATAATACTATTTACGTTTTTTCGGAACGGTTAATTTGTCCGTTGGGATTTATGTACTTTTTCTATATTTAGATCGGCACCTGAGTAATGGACCTATTACAATTTTAAAGCATCCTTCTTATAACGGGGTTCTGGAAAAATGTTGATGAGTTACGTTTTGATTATGATGGGGCGCAGCTTTTCCCAAGGTGAGAAAATGTTGTGGTATTCGTTATATTCACTATATCTCTTATTATTTATTATGTTATTTTTAGTATGAAGCTACTATATTTGTGAAAAGTAGTATCTAGTAGTAAAGGTATGTTTGATTGTTGAGGGTAAATTAATTGCAGTTTTAAAAAGTGGACGATTGAAAAAACAACCTCTAAAATGAAAATAGTTGGTTAAAAACACAAACGAAACGATCTGATCTATATTTATATCGAGTTTTTGTAAATTTAAAAACTTTAATCCAACACAAAATTGTGATACTAACCACGTCCCCGAGCCTGCCTTAGGTTACCCATCCAAATTCCAGCCTGCGTCCGTGATGCTTGCCTCGGCCAAGACACCCGGCTAGGCGGTCCCCTGACTTTTGACTTTATTCCGAGTATATAAAACCAATTTAGAGTTGACTTTTTCTGTAATATGATTTAAATTTATCTATTATTGAGTCGTTTTTTACTCAGACTTGGCTTTTAGTTAACTAAATATTGAGTGTAAAAATAAATCACTCATAAATGATTAATTAGGATATACAGTATTGAAATTAATTCACTTCGCGGGGCCTCTTCCTGTCCTGGCTGAGACCCGCCAGCTGAGGCCCGCCGCCGCCGGCTAAGGCATGTTCCTCTGGCGATCACGCTTTTCTGGGGCATCTAACGGGCCCCTATCAACTGTGGTCGAGATTACAGAAGCAATATGTAAGTGGTGCCATTGTTATTATATTTATTTAAGGAGTACCTATATTTGAGTGAAAATACTCAGTTTTAGTTTAAATATAATTATAATGATTTATTTAAAGTGTATTTTATTATTGGTATGATTGTTCGGGCTAAATCGTACTATCAATGACATCTAACATTTCCAAAGATTTGCGTTGGCTTTGTATATACGAAAGGGGTCATTATTTTTCGATTCCGTATGACGCGGAGGATGACGTACCTACAGGGAAAGTAAATATTTAAAAAGTGGCATCTCTACGTGATCTTTCTTGTAGAGAAATGTTCTGGAACGAGTAGACGGATTAAAAATACTGGTTAGTCAATTTTTTAAAAATAGTCGTACCTCTTTAAGGCGTTCCTACGTAAATCGGGAAAGCTATAAAACATGAAAAATGCGAGTAAACATCACGTTGTGCTACACCTCTATCCTGTCGATACCAACGTAATACCCAGCATCATTTTATTTGTTTAATGTTGCTCAGTACATTGACGGCCGTACTTACGTAGAAGTGTAAACGACACTGTTTAAAATCGATACCTATTTTTAGACGGGCTTGAATTTTTTAAAGTACATCTCGACCACGTACCAGCACTGTTCTCTAATTATAGTAAATTACATTTATTTTCGGGCTGTATTTTTGTTTTGGACTTTCAGGCATGACTCCCGCTCTGAAACGTCATCGAGCGTCACTGCTGTAATTTTAGACTCAAACGACACGATGGATTTTGTTAGAACAATTACTTTTATTACTACATTAGTGATTCAGTCGTTCGGGCTAAATTTGGAATAACGTTTTGCACTACGATGGTTATAACTTATTTCCTAGTCGACAAACATAAAGTATGTGGTAATTAAATTAGCGGAATTTTTTTATAGCGATGTAGGTGCCTATACAGTTCTGACTAGAGTGAATAACAGATATTTGCGCGGATGAAAGTGACACTGAATAAAAAAACATATTGAAAAATTGCGTGGCCAATATCTTCGTCAGACTTTAGCCCAGATAATATGAGGAGTGTGAATGATGAGAAATTTAACTGTTTATATACACTGTATGCCAAAATGATGAAACAATATTCATATTTCTTTCAAGTTGAAATTTAAAAAAATCGCTGAAACAGGTCAATTGGTATATAGAAATTTTCACTTTTCTGCAATATTTCCTATTTTATTGAGGCATGTTTGACAGACCTATAACATATATACATTTTTTTTAAATAGGACGCTCTATATTTTATAGCAGGTATAAATATATTGGATGCGGAGATAAAATCCTAGTCAACAGGAGGTATGTGACTTATTTTACCATAACTATCTAGACCAGAGAATTTATCGAGCTACAATTAGTAAAGTATCCAAAAAGTTTGAAGAAACCGAATGTATAAAAGATTTACCTGGATCAGGAAGGCGAAGAACGGTAAGCGAAAATGACAGTCAAAAAGGCCGCGTTCAGCCGAACATAGCGCAATAGCAGTATCTGCTAAGAAGTAGCATGTGGCGCTCTATCTGGCGCGGACAACCATCGACCACAATTTCATAGAACATAAATCACAGTATGGTTATCTGTGATTAGCTATTGTCCCATGATCATAAAAACAAAATTTGTTAGCTATATATGCTACATCGTTTATTTCTAGCACAACAAAATGAATCATCTGTATTTCTAACCTAACTTTCTTACTTAAACACTTTAAAAACTGCTTAAATTTGACACCTAGCGCTCTCTCCTCTCAAAATAGCGAAAATTAATGAAACTACAAAACATGGCGACTGCTAGGTATAGCGCAACTTGTTAGCAGAAAATTGTGAACACAAAGCTATGCTAGCGCTACGAGCGCTAGCATAGCGCTGCATCTGGCTGAACGTGGCCAATGTGATGCTCGCCGTTACTGAAAATCCTCACTCATCCATTAGATCACTCAGCCAACTTCAACTTGTCGAAGTCCTCAGTTAACAGAACTCTGAAGTCTCAAAATTGGCATCCTTACAAAGTTAACGTCTTACAAGAACTATGGGCAGATGACAGACAGAAGAATGCAGAACCAATCGAGCAAAGACAACATTTAATGTAGCCTTATAACCTTGAAGTCTTGAACCGTGAACTGGATAATATGTCGCAGCTTGGAGCTGTTCGTCCTTCTAGCCCTTGGTGTAGTCCAGTGCTACTGGTTGAAAAAGCTGACGGTAAACCTAGATTTTGCTGTGATGGTCGTAAGCTTAACGCTGTGATCAAGAAATGTGCTCACCCATTGCCAATGGTAGACCCCATTTTAAGTAAGTTATCAGGAACCATATATTTAAGTAGCATAGATTTAAAGTGGGCTTTCTGGCAAATACCCCTCTCGGCAGAGTTATGTAAAATTTTGCGAGGAAATTAGAAATTTATTTGAGACAACCCAACTTAAAAAATCACATATTTTTTACTGATGAACTTTTTGCTTAAACGGAACATGATTTTGGAACCCAGAAAATCCGCTTTAGATGCAAGAAAAACATACACAACGGCCGGAAAAAGTGAATGTTTGGGCTGGAATAGTAGGAAATCGCATACTGGGACCTTATTTCTTTGAGGGCAATTTGTCAGGCGGCATTTATTTAAATTTTTTGAGTTTTCAGCTGATTCCAACCCTGGAATTAATTTTTCCTCACCCTAATCAGCACGATTTGCCTGCTGGTGATGTCTGGTTCTAACAAGATGGTGTCCCTCCACATTTTCGCCTCGATGTAAGAAATTATCTTAATTAAGTTTTCCCAAATCGATGGATAGGCAGAGGAGGGCGGCTTGAATGGCCACCACGCTCCCTTGACTTAATTCCACTAGATTTTTTTTGTGGGGTTATCTAAAAGACAAAGTGTATGTAACAGACCAGACACTATCGAAGGATTGAAAAATCGTATCAGGGAAGAAGTTCGAAATATAGCACCAAATGTTATCTTTGAACACCGAATTGGGCATTGTACAATATGTTAATGGAGGCCACTTTGAACATTTGCTGTAATAAAATAAGTAAGTAATAGTAGTGCTAAATTATCGTTTTCATTTAATTCCTCCATTCTTTGATAACTATGACAAAAAAGTAGGTATAACCTTATATCGCTGAATTCGTCTTTAGAAGGGCTATTTATACTAAAACATAGAGCGTCCTATTAAAAAAATGTCTGTCAAACATCGCTAAAAAAATAGAAAATATTGCAGGAAAGTGACAATTTCTATTTACTAATTGACCTATTTTAGCGATTTTTTAAGTTTCAACTGGAAAAAAAGATTTGAGTTATTTCATTCCGAAAAGTTGGCAGCATACTGCATGGTGACATGCTGTAGTAAACATGTTGCGGTTAGACAAATTGGAGTGCTATTTGACCCATGAGCGAGTGAAGATTGTGAACATTAATTACGGAGAGTGTGTAGCTGAGACTGTGTACAAATAACAGTCGAATTTGTCATGAAAATCGATTTTTGGAACATGTTAGTTTTTTCTTTAACAATTGTCGAATTTTACTTACTCTTGTTGTGTGTTTTGCAGTACAAAGAAAAACAATATATTTTTTAAGAATGTATTAAAGAAACAAGTTCCTCGTTCTCTCTACGACGCAAACACTGTATTTCACATAACTCACATTTCTATAACCAAGACATTCAAGTCTTCCGGTCCGGTCCTCTATGCGGAGATGATTAAAACCGCCTTGAGAAAAACTCATTTTGCTACACAATAAAGACTTCAGCTCAATCCTGAAACGAAAAGTATTTATTTTATTACCCACGACCGACGAGCAGAATTTAACGTCTATTCCACGCGAACACATGAGGAAGACTAAAAATATAAGAAAACACGTATCTCTGGATTTTCTCTATATTTGTTTTTAAGTTAATATTCCTTCAGGTATTTCTGTACATTCTGTTCTAATTTCTGTGCGGAATGACGAGAAGATCTTAAAATAGAAGGGTAGGAATTATTTTCAATAGTGAGGGGGTGGACTGTGAATCGCCCATTCAAAATAATCTTTAAATAGATAGTGGCTTTTTTTATAGATTTATTTTGAAAATACCAGCGAAATATTACATGTTTTGTACTAATTTCGGCGAGAAATGACGAATTTTTAGTAAAAATAGAGTGTTTTTTATGTCATATTTGTTGTTTTGAATGAAATTCTTTATAGATGTAGTAAACGGTATATTCCTGACTTCTAAGTTTAGGCGTTCTTATTCAGGAAAATGTACATTGTAGTATACGTATGTACAGTGTGTCCTAATTTTAGTAGTCAGTTGTTATTTCTAAATTGAATATCGCTTTCGAAATAAACAGCGCATGATGGAATTAACTTAAAATAACTCTAAAACCATTAGCTCCACAGAAAAAGTGTATACGTATTCGAAAAATATTGTAGCCATAAAAAATCATTTGGCGTAGAAACTTTTTTGATGTGTGCCTCTCAAGATGAAACATTCTGACGATGTTTTTTTATCTATTGGTGATAATTATGTTTAAATCGGTATTTTGAACAACAAATTCCAATAAATTTTTTTCTGTAAAACGAATTGTCTTAGGTTTAGATTATAGAAGAATCTTGAAAACGGCTTGTTTCGATACTGTATTTTCTTAAAAATCAATATGATAAATAAATGAATTTAGTGGAACTGAAATTCTGAATGTTAATTTTTTAATTGTTATATCATTGGCACTAGTTTCATCACTGTTCATCGAATATTTTCAGGTATTTAAAATTTTTTTAAATAATTTTAAAATTTCCACAGCCTGCATCTTAGAAACGGTTTATATTTATAGACAGGTTTATGAGCAAATGCTCTGTATTTTTACAGTATCTACCATTTTCTATTTATTTATTTATCTTTTGAGGATACAACTGGGACATCCTGTATATAAGGTGATGCTTCAATAAGTCTCATTACATACGTGAAAAAAAACTGATTTTATTCATTCATAGTACCACAGGGTGTTTTCAAAAGAGGTAGTACAAATGGTAGTGGTGAATCTACAGCTAAAGAGAACACGTTTTGCAAAAACTGACCTAAGTAAAATGTTCATATATCAAAATCATGAATGAAACATGAAGTTAAAAAAGTTAGACACTAAAGAAAAAAATACCTACATTAAATTATGTAATAAAGACGAACATATATAAATGTAGAAGACGTTTTAAAAATAATTAAAGCATAGAGGTTCTACGTCATCGACATATCTTTCCGAATTTCATTATACTTTTTTAAATAACCGATGGCCACTTTTATCTATTACAATCGTATTAGATTCGATGAGTCCATCAATCATTGAGAAATGTTAATTTGATGGGACAAGCCGTCGTTACTAAAATTATTTCATTCATTTCCATTTTCTCTTTTTTTTTGCGTTGCCAGAGGTTGACACCTTTTTTTTACTAAGTACATTGAATACAGTTATTGTACGTCACATCGGTTCTTACTTGTATTTTGACGAACGATTTTGAGCGATTGAAATGATGTACGACGCATCAATTTTTATTTTCTAAGCGACTGATTGAAAGGATACGTCGACTTGTAACAAAAAGCATTCAGGAAAAAAGCTCTGTTTGAATTTATGTTATGTTTTCTCGTTATCAGTTATTGTTTAGTTTAGGGCGATGAAAATTGCGGTTATGTTTGCGGATGCCTTTGTGTATTTCTGTGTCTGTTGTGAAAATGAGGAAAAAAAATTGTTGTTTAATTTAATATGGATGCAACTACCAGGTAAATTGATATGACATATTTCTTTGCATTATTTACGTACTTTTTTAAATAGCTTATCACTTTAATATGTATATATTTAAAAAACGACAACCATCAAGTGGAAATAATTTTAAATATACAAGTTACCATTTAAGATAGTTTTCGTCCTTGATTTTATCTCCAGTTTACCTTCAAAAACTGTTTCTATTGTTTTTTCCTCCAAGAAAATTACCCACTAAACTCAAGCCTCTGTAAATTAGGTAAAGTAATTAAGTATAAGTTGTGTATATAAGTTAAGTAACAAGTTTTGTTTTGCGGCTTCAGTCGATCAAAATAGCTCGAAATATAGTTTTCTCCTCTCTCCCTTAGATATAAGCAGAAGAAACCAATATTCCTTCTGAAAAAGTTCCGAGCGCTAAGACTCGATTCGCTGTATACTTTTTTTTGTTTGTTTTTCAATACAAACTGCAAGCGTATTTGTAAAAAGAACACCTTTCGTTATCTATGCAAGAATTTCGCCCACCGATTGGGTCACCTCGAGTTGTAGACACGTACTGTGGGCGGGCTGTCCACAAATCTGACTTAAAATATTGACGGAGTCACTGATGTCGCTAACTGTAAAACACCGACAGGAAATGAAGTGTTTGCCATAACCTGCTACCGACAAGTAAATTTTTCGGCTTGCAGTGGGTGTACGGACTGGTTTACTATCTAAAAATCAAGCTACCATTGCGCTGCTACGACGACAGCGACTAAAAATTGTACATGTACAAGAGATGACGAAAAAAAAACCGCTGTATTCTGAAAACATTCTCTATTTACATTTTCGTGTTTTTGTAACCACGACTATTAAATTTGTAATAATTAATTTTATCAAAACTGTTTTTAAAATCGAACTACATAAAATACAGAAAGAGAATATGTACCGGGTACTCTGTTATAATTGCCCCCCATCTAACTCCCTTATTGTAATATGTATATAGAAAAAGGGTGTAAATACAAAAATTTTTGTATTTTTTTTATCATGGCAATTGATTTTTTGAATCTTGCAGAACAACTCAGCTCAAAGGTGTGAGTTTTTCATTTGTAGATAATTTTTAAATGTCATTTTTGATTTTTATTTATATACTCTCTAGAAGAGTTGAATATTTCATAATATATCAACTGAGAAAGTTTTTTATCGCCATTTTAAAGTTATAAGACACTTTTAACAATAAACTGTCACTGTCTAACAGAAAAACTTGACAAATTAAAAAACACAACAACCGGACTGAAACACTTTGTTAGCAGCCAAAACAACAGTTGCATATATTTAACCCCTACTAAATTTCAGTGATATAAATTACGTACATTTAAAATTCTTTCAACGTGTCTAATAATAAGTGTGAGTGGAAAAATATTTATTTATTCTGGAGACACGAAAATACCTCTCTGGTGATATTCTATATATATTTTTGTTGACTTATAAATAGTACAGAACCGAATACATGATTCTGGATAACGACATTTTCACAATGTCTTGACAAAGTTGGCAGATGTATTGTTTAATTTAAACTTACTTCAACGGTTGCTATGCCAAGTGTTTGTTGAATGTGTCCTTAATGAGCTGTCTATTGGCCTTTTGATTATGTAACTTCGCTAATGGTTATTCATTACATTTTCATTTCAGAAAGATTTAAAAGGAATGAGGATAGTAATACAATTAATCCTGAAGTCGTTTGTTCTTTGCAATATATTTTTTTTGCAAAAAAAATGTTTTCTACTGCTTTTATCAATTACGGAGAGTCATTGCTTGGCCTTAGGGCCAAGTCCTGACTTTTTTAAGTCGAATCATTAAAATCAAAATGTAGGTAAAGAAATCAGTGACTTGAAAAGAAATTCAAAATTTTGTATCTAAAAGTACCTACAGCAGCATTGGTCCATTAACATGGCCATAACTTTTTTGTCCACCCTGTGTGTACATTCTCGAACAATAATAAAGAAATGTCATTCAATTTCACACAAAAAATGTATATTCTTTGAGGTCAAAAAAGTAGACCGTATTCCAATTAAAGGTAATTTTTCAATGACATGCATAAGTCTGTACTTACTTCTTGCAAAGTATGCTTTGGTATTAAAAAAACGCTAAAATGTAACTAAGGATTTGTTTACTATAACCTGTCAAAGTGCAGTGATATTGAGTAAGTTTCTTTATTAACCACTTAATTATTGTTATTTGCGTTAAAATGTCACGTCATAATGATTTTTCGAGTGCACAAATGCGGTTTATGGTCTGCCTGTATGCCCTGGAAAATTTTTATTCTCTTATGGTACATGCATGATGGTGCCCCAGCACATTACACCCTAGAAGTTAGGAAGTATCTAGATGAAGTTTATCCTCATAGATGGATTGGTAGAGGTAGTGTACACATATGGCCAGCACGTAGTCCCGATCTAAATCCCTTAGATTCTTACATTTGGGATTACCTAAAATCACTTTATTATAAAAATAAAATAAACAACCGCAGGAATTATGGCAAAAAATTGTAGAGAGAATTATCATTATCAAGGACCAACAAAACTCATTTTTTAAAGTAAGACTTTCATAAATAAACTTCTGTCAAAGTCATTTGTTTGTTCCGCGTGCCTCGTCGATAGCCACTGCGATCCGTCAGACATAAATTTTCCTCCTGTTTTTTTTTCAAAAATAGTTTTAAACTGAAATATGTCGAAAAGTCCTGAATAAAACAGTAACATGTTATATATTTTTGGAAAGAGAAAAATTTAATGAAACTGAGTATGCACTAATATATAGGGTGTTCCATTCAAAAAAAATTTTTTCTTTAATTTAGTGATTTCCATTATTCAATTGTTTTTTCTAATTCTGTATTATAAAAATTCATAAAAAAAAGCTAAAGCTTTTGTATTAATTGTAATTTCAATAATAAACTCTCAATAAGTTGTCAGATTGTAGTGACTAACCCTGTATATACAGGGTGGACAAAGAAGTTATGGCCATATTAATGGACCATTGTTCCTGTCCGTAGAACACCTTTCAAGATATTTAAATAAATAATTGGAAAGAACGTGAATGAAACATCCTGTACAACGAGAACGAGTAACATTTTGCTAAGGCATGTGTACCCAAACGCCTTGTTTTGATGCCAGCTATCACCCTTTACTAATGTCCAATTAATTATGGTACACCCTGTATATATATTTTATTGTGAATTTTTGATTAATTGTACTTATCTAGAGAATAAACATGCGGGTGATTAATTTGTCACTGACTTCAACTCCGCCATGTCCGCAATAAATAAGGTAAGTACATACCCTGCAAATCACGGAAAATTAATCAAAGTGAACAGTCCCCCTGGAGAACCATTGCAGCCGAGCGCGATCTGCTTGTAGCGTAAAGCTTTATCTCCGTTTGCATGCAAATCTAACGTGTACAACGCTCTGACGTACTACCACGAAAGGAATATCGGGAACATCACCTGTACGTATCACTATAATACCTGAGCGAATGTATAAATAAAACCACGATTTCCGCTTATTCGTAGGTGTTTATTGGGTGGATTACCGAAAAAATAATTAAGCGTACCCGATCACGCGCCACGCATTCTAGTTTTGAATGCGTCACGTGAATCGTACAATTATTGTTGTTGTTTTCGTTAGCTGTGACGGTTTTTTGGTATTTACCGCGTTAAGTTTTGGAGATTTAGATGCAACTGATTTGGGCGACAGATTTTGTAACAATTTTCGTTTGGATGAGTACAAATCGAGTTGTGTGCCAAATAATGATAAGAAAACACTTTTATTTGCAATCGTTGGAATATATACTCGTATTTTGATATTCGTGTAAGGCAACATCAACATTTTGTTTGTTTTTGAAACATATCTGAAAACGGATGCACTTTGTATGATAAGTGGATGTTTGTGTTACAAAGTATGTAGATATTTTTATCATTCAGTATTATTCTACGCTGACAATGAATTTGAATTAAGTATACAGGGTGCTTCATTAATAATGGGACAGAGCTTTGTCCTTAAAAAATCCGAACTTGCAATAAGAAATTATTAAACTACGTTCAATTCTAAATAAAAAAAGTAAACCTGTCGTTAATCGAAAAACAACCGTTTTCGAAATAAAGACGATTTACATTTTTTTTACAAAATTATTTGTTTCACCATGCGCTTTTAAATAAGATGACTTAAATAAAGGAGGTCGCTGTCAATGAAACGTCATGTATTGTGTATATCAATTCTAAGCAACTTCTAAGACTAGACAGTTCTTCGTTTGTGATTTTGTTTAACAAAATGCTGCTTCATAATGTGTGTATGCCCAAGAAAATTATTGTGGTCGTCATGCAGCAGCGAGATACTATTAGAGTTATATCCAAATAACAGACTACCTAACCACAAGCTGTTCAAGATGCTGTACGACAGGTTAGGAGAAAAGGCGTCATTTCGCCCTAAAGGAGACGCTGGAAGATGGAGGAAAAAGAAGACGTTTTGGTGCGAATTGCTGAGAACTTTCAAACAAGCACACCCCAAATTTCGTCAGCTACTGATCGTCCGTCTTCAGAATACTACATAAAGAAAAATTGTATAACAGTTGATGCCACAAGATTTTACCCCACATTTTAAAATAATTATTCCTGGGAACTGAAGAATCCTTATTTGCCAAGAGAACAGCATTTTCAGCATGAATTCTCAATAAATATTTGATGTGGAATTCTTTCCGATAACATTTTGGGACCATGTGTGTTACCACGTCTACTTAACGGAGAAAATTATTTTTTTTTTAACGAATGACTTAAATTTACGGCAAACCTTTTGATTATTATTCCCGACCAGTAAGAAAATATCTTGATATAAGTTTTCGAAACCGTTGGATTGGTCGCGGCAGCGAATTTGCTTGGCTTGCGCGTAGCCCTGATTTATACCCGCTAGATTTTTATTTCTGGGGTAATGTTAAATCTTTGGTTTATAAAGGTGTCATGCATTCTCGAGAACAGCTATGGGCAAAAATGGAAGAATCTGTGAACACCAACAAAAGAACGCTATTCAAAGTCAGACAAAATTTGAACGAGAGAAAAAAAAGTGTATTGAATTCAATGGTGGTCACTTTGAGAATCTTTTATAATTCGGAAATTAGCATAATCAAATTTTCAGTTGTTATTGTGTTTGTCTTCATTCGTAATTAAGTCTGCTTATTTCAAGGCCTAGGTATAGTCTTTCCGAAGTCAGTTGAACATGTATAAAAACTCCTAACAATAAAATTTAATGTTTTCATAAGCGTTCCTAAAAAAGTTTTCTGCTAAAGGTAAAAATTTTAATAATTTGCATATAATGTGTAGAAAATTTCTATTATCTGTTCATTTGGCCAACAACATATTTCTATTATTTATGTCATCAAACAATTTTCTTATATCGACGATAATTTTATGATATTTTGTTTTCTTCCATTTCAAAAGGTCTCCAAAATGCCATGTTGTAATAATATTAGTAAACAAAATATCCCTTCTGCAATTATAATATGAATGATTAATAGAAGGTGCCTATAATAAATTAAAATTACCTGAATCACGCCAAATTCCGCATTACTGCACTGCACTGCTAGGCAATTTGGCAACCACCCGTCAACAGCTGAGATTTATTGCCCAGTCACCCAGTTCGGCTGTCTGTGTACGCCATTGCCCGCGCGCATTCTTCAACTGGGCGTATCCATTTCTACCATTTGCACGTTTAGTTCTACCAGACCTGTTTATGGGTATAGCTAAATAAATATGGGAACTAGTTTTTCAAATGTTTCAATGCCGAGTTGCTGCGTCAGCGACCGAACCTGGTACATCCTGCCAACCTTTTGGTTCTTCAATTGAGATCGGAAAGATTATACCCTGAAACAAATAATTTTCTGATTTAATTTCCACTGAACCCTTAAAATTGTAAATCGTCTTTATTTCGAAAACTGAAGTTTTTCGATTATTAACGTATAAGTTAAAGTTAAAAGTTAAAAGTATACCTTTTTTATTTATAATTTAACATAATTTAATATTTTTTTATTAGAAGATTTTTAAGGGACAAAAATATTCGATACATTTTTACTCTGACAGACAATACAAGTAGCGCCCCCTAGAACTGATTCCAAAATAGTTATAATTTTCGTAATTGCCACCTCTAAAAATGTAGGGATACAAACTTTCAAGACAATCGGTTCAAAGATGCTTAAGATATTACAAAAATTCTAAAATATTTTCTCAACTTTATCTCTTTATCACCCTGTAGATCGAAAAGGAGCAACATTCGGATAAGGCACACTTGGCTTAATCGTTCTATTTTGCTGTCGGCAACCTGCCAGTAAGCTCTGTTCCATTATTAATGAAACACCCTGTATTTAAAGCTATTGAACTAAATCCAAGCAGTTTCATTGTAGTTCCAGCTTCCGGCAAATTTAATTTTTCTGATTTTTGGCGCGAAAACATGATGTATCAGTCACCTAGGAAATAAATCGAATGGTGGCAAATCAGGAGATTTTGGAGGCTGTTAATCTTTAACAACCAATTGATTCTGATCTCAATTTGTGCTAATTCGAGATATGTAACCCCTTCCAAATACTATATTATTTTTTGAGCATTTTTTCAACACTCAATTTTTACTTGCAATTTCCCCAGTGTAGGCAATCGGCATTTATATCGCACCAAACAGGCAACTGGCAAGAAATCGCTCCGCGCGAGTGTAATTGCTCCTATCGAATTAAGAGACCATCCGCGTTGATAAATCGAGCCGTTTTTAACGACCCAGATAGCGACCGATGGCGATGAGCCCGGATCGGCGCAAAGTATGCCCATTGTGGGGAATAAATTCCACATCTGGCCGATACCGGCTAATTAACCTGGCATCGTAATAACTCGCGCCGTTTTTCAGATCCCCGGCGAACATCTTGAGAGCATTAGCGGGGTCGGTCATGCAAGAGATATGCATGTAAATACGAATGAGCGCATTTGCTTCGATCCTGGAACCGATACGAGACGGCACTTAATCGAACAAGTTGAGCACATATCTGGCCTACCGAGGTAGGAGAAAGCTAGGAGCTGGTCGTCGTTGTCCGGCTTTATTAGTTCAACGGATATTTAGTACAGAATGGGTATATTTTCCCATTTTATGAGTAATTATTTGTGGTTTTCAAAAAAAGAGTATCAAATTCCTCACTATCCTATTTTTTTTTACAAATAATTTAGTTACTAGTTTCAGAATCTGCATAATGCATCCTCAGATTACTTTTAATTTTTTATATACTTATATATTTGGACCTCCAGAAATCGAATTTGCTATGGAAAATGCTCTGTTACCCTTCAGTTTGATTTTAAATTGCCAAAAATCGTCCCTGAAACCTAAAAAATAACTCAAATTTCGAATTAAATAGGTTTTTCCTTAAGCACAGCCTTCGAAATGAATCCACTAAGCAGTTGTTGTGAAGGGTCAAATTGAATCCGATGTCCCCTTCCGAACCCAACAAATTTCGGACTGGTGGCTCCCCTGAAGAGATTAAAGCCTTAAGTACCTATCTAAACGTAAAATTTGCGCTCTTTCCGAATCTGGGGTAAATATAGAGGTTTTTATTAAAAAATAAAATTTGATCTTCAAATGACCTTGAAGGTTAATGTCAAGGTCAAATTGAAGGTCACCATCCGATGTCCCCCTCCAAACCCATCAACTTTCCTGAGGGTTATTTTCGAATCGGTGCCTCCCCTGACGAGATATTCAGGTGCATAGTGTAAATTGTTTTGTCCTTGAAATAACCTTTAAAGGTCATTCCAAAGAGGAGCTTTAAGTACCTATATGTATAAACGTAAAATTTTGCGCTCTTTCCGAATCGGGTCAAAAATAGAGGTTTCTATTTAAAAAATCATTTGATCTTCAAATGATCTTGAAGGTCAATGTCAAGGTCAAATTGAAGGTCACCATCCGATGTCCCCCTCTGAACCCATCAACTTTCGTGAGGTTTATTTTCGGATCGGTGGCTGCTCTGGCGAGATATTCAGTTGCGTAATATTTTGTCCTTGAAATAACCTATAAAGGTCATTCCAAAGAGGAGCCTTAAGTATCTAAAAGTAAAATTTTGCGTTTTTTTCGAATCTGGAGTAAAACATAGAGGTTCCCATTTAATAAATTATATTTTATCTTCAAATGCCCTTGAAGGTCAACGTCAAGGTCAAATTGAAGGTCACCTTCCGATGTCCCCCTCCGAAGCCAGTATCTTTCGTAAGGGTTATTTTCAGATTGGTGGCTTCCCTGGCAAGATATTCAGGTGCGTAATTTAATATTTTGTCCTTGAAATAACCTTTAAAGGTCATTCCAAAGAGGAGCCTCAAGTACCTGTCTAAACGTAAAATGTTGCGCTTTTTCTAAACCTGGGGTCAAAAATAAAGGTTTTTATTTAAAAAATTATATTTGATCTTCAAATGACCTTGAAAGTCAATGCCAAGATCAAATTGAAGGTCACCATCCGATGTCCCCCTCTGAACCCATCAACTTTCGTGAGGGTTATTTTCGGATCAGTGGCTGCTCTGGCGAGATATTCAGGTGCTTAATTTAATATTTTGTCATTGAAATAACCTTTAAAGGTCATTCTAAAGAAGAGCCTTAAGTACCTATCTAAAAGTAAAATTTTGCATTCTTTCCGATTATGGGGTCAAAAATATAGGTTTCTGTTTAAAAAATTAGATTTAATCTTCAAATGATCTTGAAGGTCAATGTCAAGGTCAAATTGAAGGTCACCACCCATGCCAACAGGGTTAGTTTCGAATTGGTGGTTACCCCGACGAGATATTCAGGTGCGTAATTTAAAATATTTTGTACTTAAAATAACCTTTAAAGGTCATTCCAAAGAGGAGCCTAAGTACCTATCTAAACGTAAAATGTTGCACTCCTTCCAAATCTGAGGTCAAAAATAAAGGTTCCCACTTAAAAAATTATATTTGGTCTTCAAATGACCTTGAAAGTCAATGTCAAGGTCAAATTGAAGGTCATCATCCGATATCCCCCCTCCGAATTCAAAAATTTTGGTAAGGATTATTTTCAGAGAAAAAGAAAGAAAAGTATGTTGTGGATTTTGATGACGAATTTCTTGACTTAGGGACAATGATCCATGCTCTAATGTTTGTACCTAAAATGCACTTACAACTTTGAAATGCTATTGCTTTTTGTTTTTGTGTGAGGCTTTCGACTGAGTCTTCTTTTACGCACTTGGTACATTAGGTGCCTTTTTATTGCTGTTTCTTTGTTTGAATGTAGCTGAGGATCTTCGTCGCATGCTTAGAAACAGGACAGTACGTACTACGAGAACTGTGGGAGGTAAAGTTTTAATGAAAAATTTTTAACTCACTTTTGAATTTGTAAAAATAGTGTGCTGTGTGCTTTATTAAAATTATTTGTTCAATTTACAACAAATGACAGTAATACTGACGGCTGCATACAATGTAAAATAAAAAATATGGAAAAAGTATCCGTATATGGTTAATAAGCTGTGCTTGGGTTGACGTTCGGTCACGCTCCAGGCTGGGTCCGCAAGGTTCCTACAGTGATGTCCGCGTTGAATTTGTCATTTCACTGAAAATGATTTAGATTAATGTTGACCCCTTAGTCCGAATTTCGTAAAATTTCGAATAATTTTGTTTACCAAAAAGCCGGAACTGTGAAGAAATTATTTTACTTCCATTTTGTTTAAATATATATTTTCCTTTACCAAACGACGACGAATTTTTGCTTCCAGTGCAAATAAGTTATTTATTCCGTTTGCGTGCTCCTTTTTCTTTTGACAGCGGGCAGGGTACAAACCGCATTCATACGAGTATATAAACACGCATAAAATGCTACGTCTTGTTCTCCATGTCCTCTGCGCCCAAGAACTGGTACTACACACATATTTAAATTACTTTATTTTAGCATAAAACGGGCACAATATTGCCCAGGTCTGACCTCTGCGACAGCTCCACGCTTCGAAGTATTTTTCAGATATCTCGGAACTAAATAAATCCGACAGGAAAACACGCAACGTCGATGTTATTAAAACCACCAGGACAAAACTAAAGACGAAACTGACGCAAGAAGATGTACAAGATAAAGAATAGGCCAATCAATTAATCAATTCCGTTTCTCCTCGTGGGTGGCGGAGACAACAATTATTTAAATGGTATTATTAAACAATTACATATAGTGGACGTATACGGCGTTTGATCGTAAACAAGACGGTCCATAACTCTTTTTTTATCGCAATCCAATCGGTTGTTTATTTATTTGGCAGGTGTGCCATTGGGTAAGTCACCAGCTGCCCAATTATTTACAGGTTAACACTAAATGTGGAATGAAACAATGTCAGGAATAGATCAAACGCACTTCAACAAAAAATCAATAATGATAAAAAATCAAATAAAATTTAAGAAAAGTTTTATATCGGATCAGGTTAAATAGTTTTAGCAATAGTTGCCAAAAATACAATAATTATAAAGACCCCGAGCTAACCGAATTGGTTACCCATTTTTGGACACCCTGTAAGGTATATACAGGGTACCGATTTCATATTAATGTGTGGTGTAGTACGCTAGGTTCAAACATAGTAGGGCCATACTTCTTTGATGGTTCTTTAACTGGTGAACGATATATCAATTTTTTGAGAGGTCAGTATGTCCATATTTTTTTCCAACAAGACGGTGCACTTCCACATAATGCCCAAATAAACAAATTATTTGAATGCTACATTTGAAGACTGTTGGATTGGTACAAAAGGACCGATACTTCGGCCGCCACGATCCCCAGTTATTAATCCATTTGATTTCTTTCTCTGGGGTTTCGTAAAAGTCGAAGTTTATCTAACACCACCAAATAGCATTGATCAATTGGAAGACAGAATTAGTACCGTAATAAATAATATTCCACATAACGTTAAATTAAATGCAGTTTGAAGTGTAATTCGAAGATGCGAATTATGTATCGAAAGAAAAGGACAACAGTTTGAACAGTACTTTTAAATTTCACTATTCATTTTACATTTTACATTTTTTGTTTGCATTTAAATTTGTATTGTATTACTTTTTGTTAATTGATATTACTAAATTATTGTTACATACATATTTTTCCTTAACTGTCTTGCTTCAAGTTTACTAAACTTTCTTCTGTTAGGAAAAAATCTATTAGGATAACGTTGTCGATATAAATGTAAAGTCGATACACTGTTTTTCCTACATTCATAATAAATCTGCAGTATATCAACTAATTTATTAAAATCATTCATTTGGTTATAAGTTGAAAGGTGGCAGCAATTACAAACAACACTTTTTTTTTAATTTTTAAATAATTAGATTGAATTTATCAATTTGCAATTTAGTTTTTTTCAAAAATTATAATTTTAAAGTACTCGGAAAGACGTTTCTTAAAATAAAAGTTAAATTTCGTTTATTGGTTCTCGAGATATAAGCGATCTAAGTTTATCGGCATTTACCATTAATTTATAAACAATTTAGCAATAATCTTTGATCCAGTGGCTTCGCTATTCCGAGTTCTAAGCTGGAAAAAAATTTCATATCCATAAGTTATCGGCAACATAGATAAATCAGCGGAAAAGCTGTCGCTCGCACGCGCGAAAAGTGACTCAAACCACGAACAGTGGGGGAGGGGGCTTTCGCTCCGCTTCGGAGCAATTAAAATGTTTTAAAAAAATTATCCAAAAACCTTGATTAGTTTGCCTTTTTTCATCAATTATTGCTATTTTGCAACATCGGTAATAAATTTAAACATTTTTGACTTGCAGTATATTGTGCAAAATTCAATTCTAAAACTTTTTTCCTCTTCAATATTCTTTCAAAATGCGTAGGTTCCAAGATAAGTAAAAAACTCAGATAAAATAGGTATTTTTTAAAATTTTTTAAACATTTTTGCAATTTTGAAAATGTTCCGGACCTCGCCCAGATCTAGGGATCTGCACTTTCATTATGTGAATTGTACTGAAGGAACAGAAAAAAATTGCTGTTTTTCTACGACCTTCTATTTAATATCATTTAGAAAGCGAGCAACGTAAACATAAGTCAAAAGCTGAAAGTTTTCTAATTTTTTCTCAAAAATTTAACAAATTTCGTATGGTTGGAAAGACAATAAAAAAAATTAAAAAAATAGATACAATCCCATGTAAAAAAAATATCGATGACGTCACCACTCAGCCAGTGTGACGAAAACAAAATTGTGCGTCAGTATGAAGAAAATAACATCCCTGTTAGAAATATATGTACCTTACAGGGTGTTCAAAAATGAGTGACCGAATTATAGCTCTGGGCCTTTATAGTTAAAAAGACTGTGTATCGTCAAACAACTTGATGATAAATATTACTTTGAAGCGAACTTATTTTTAATATTTCATAATTTGATTCATAACCTTTTTGGTCATTTTATTAAAATATTTAACAAACCATATCGTTTACACGAGTCAATTTGGTTATTTTTATATTCTTCGTATAGACCAACACCTGGTTTAAATTTATTACAACGTAAACTTCAAGTTAAAAGTTGTTATTTCTGCTAATGATTTATTAAACGATTAGTTCCTATTATCCATATAAAAAATGTTTCAGATTAGAATATTAATGTGTTGTTGAATTATCTTTGTTTATTATTTCGTTATTCGTACCTATGTCCTTCTTCTATCACAAATTTTGGTTCAAATTGTTAATCCGTAAGCACTAAAATATATTAGTACTATGAATATGAGGAGTGTGAAGACAATTTGTTTGGATGTACGTATATTTAAAATATAACTGAATCATCTTATTTCCATATTTATTACAATATTCAACCAGTTGCTATTGGATTTTCGAAGAAGTAAGTTGTAAAATAAGGCTAATACCTCGCAGCTGTTACCCAGTGATAGCGGCAATATAATAAAATTTTACTGCAGAATAATAAATACAATTTAATTCACCACATTTAAAATGGCTTATCCGTTTCGAATCGCCGTAGAAAACGAATCAATTTCTATAATAAATCGCCCGAATCGTAACAAATGCGAGTGCCACTCGTCGGGAATGTAAATAAAACCGATTGCTTACAAAAGGCCAACACCAGCCTGAGACAATGATGGCGTTTTTTCCCGCAACTCAACTAATTGACTTATCTGTTCTGTCAGTTGCGCGCAGAAATGCGCCAAAGCCGCAGAGGCGGCGACAAATTTAATTTCAAAGGGATGGTCTCGGTGAATTTTATTGTTGCGTTGTGTTGTTATCACTTTCTTCATATTTAATGCACAAAGTGCAGAGTTTTTTAAAGCCTGGAATGTGGGGGGGGGGGATATAGTTAAAAGAAGTAATAGAATTTTGGAAATATTTTTCATTAATAAAACAGAAAAATACATGTAGCGGTACGCTACAATTACATTTAGTACCTGCCCTAATAAATATATTTTGTTTGCTGGGAATTTACGAGCCATATAAAGTATACTTTGAATTATCGGAGATTATCCCAAATTAATGTATTTAGCAAATGAGATTAGAATAAGTAGGCTGTAAACATAAATTAGTTGCTGTTTATTAGGGTACATAAGCACAAACCGAGTAGGTAATGAAACGGATAAGTGTTATTAGGATAGGGTAATAAAAGTAGGTACCTGGGGACAAGGATAAAACCGAAAACATTTCGAGGCACGAACCACAAGTCTTGAATCCTAGTTCCTGCTCGGTTGTGTCTCGTGTTACCAGCGAAATTAGTAGAATAAAGTTTTCCATGCTACTTAGAGTTTTTCTCCTCACTTGGAGACCAAATCACTATATACATATTTCGGGGGACATTTTACGGTTCAAGAACTCGCGTCCCGCAGCAGCGCCCCTGCAGGCGATCCGGGAAACCCGATAGATGACAATTAAGAGGCTCCCTGCGACTTCCAGACCGACCGCGTCCCATTTATCCAACTTAACGAAACGGAGGCCCGCCTCGTGGTCCGCTTCTTGGCGAAAGAGAGAGGCGAAGAGCGACCGATCGCCAGAGAATGGCGGGAATGCGATAAGGTGACATTAAGGTATGCGGAGTGTCCGGTGTACGTTATATTTAATTAGCCGGTGATCCGTAAGGGAAATCGCGAAGTCGTGAACGATATATCACACTTCTCGCCGGCCTGGTATGTGTACAATGGAAACAATTGAACGAACCAGGCCAGGCCGGGAGATAAAATAAGCAATAAGCGGCGGGTCCCGGATTTAAACACGACGTTTTCTAAACGCGGATGTACAAGTTTTGAGATGGGCATTGAAATCGGGCGATTTTATTGGACACTGAAAATACCTGTCAGTGAATCCATTGTGTTAAATTATTGTAAGGTATAACCTACAAATGTATTATATCTTAAATGCCGCTACTACCCAGTGCCAACAAAGCATTGTTTTGATCTTAGTTGTTTATTAGATATTGGGGGTGTAATTTAATGCTGCACGGTGCCTATAGTCTGCAGAATAGCTTTTTCCCAATATCAGTTAAATTAATTTTAGAGATATGGTATGTTCTACAAAATAGGCAGGGTACTAAGGAACTACAACGTTGATGGGTTTTTATTGCATGAATCGTTCAAATGGTTATTTAGAATGAAAAAACCGCGGAGTGCTATTAAATTAGATGGTGGGAATTGGAGATAGGGGTGAAAATACAACCCTTACAGTTTTTTTGAGTATATCTCGAAATCGAAGCAAAATTTGAGGGTATTGCATAGGAAAAATTTTGTAAATAAGATTTTCTATCGAAATAGCTTACTTAAAAAATTTATTTACTGCAAAATATATTAAAAACAATTTAACAAGAAAATGCAAAAAATTCAATTTTCTGTTTTTTTTACTTTTATGCAAATAACTTTTTTCTGAGCAGAGACAGGTATATATAATATATTAATTGCTTCAAATTCACAGAGTTCAATAGAATAATTTCATATTTTTACTACTTACTTTCTTGAAACGCCCAATTGCAGAAAATAAAATAAGTAAAACATTGAAATAGTAACAATAAAGTAAAAAAATTAAAAAGGGAAACCAAAAAAACATACTACAAAGATGTGACATGTTAGCTTTTACAAATTTCTCTGTATCTACATAAATGATATATTTGATTAAATAATTTACTTGTCTTAATTAAAACATTGGTTTTACTACCACTGTTAGAGGATGTGCAATTTTGACGTGACTGCAATGGGACTAAAGACTTAACATTTATATTAATGGGTGACAATCAATATCATGATGTGAGACAGGTATAGGCATTGCTTCATAGAAAAAAATATAAAATTTCCTACAAAATGATATGTTATAAAAGTTTTTTCGATGGAGTTATGGTCGTTCAAACTTTACCTTTTTATTCGGTGTTTACTGAATTTTATATACTTTTTTTCTATGCAGCAATGCCTGCTCATACAAAAGTTATTTGCATAAAAGTAAAAAAAACAAAAAATTAAATTTTATGCATTTTTTGTTAAATTGTTTTTAATATATTTTGCAGTAAATTAATTTTTTAAATTTTTTAAATAAGCTATTTCGATAGAAAATCTCATTATCTACAAAACTTTTCCTATGCAATACCCTCAAATTTTGCTTCGATTTCGAGATATACTCAAAAAACCATAAGGGTTGCATTTTCACCCCTATCTCCAATTTCCACCCTCTAATTTAATACAACTCCGCGGTTTTTTCGTTCTAAATAACCATTTGAACGATTCATGCAATAAAAATCCATCAACGTTGTGGTACCATACCATATGACATAATCAATAGCCTAAAAAGTGTTACTTCAAAAATGCATAATATACAGGGTGTTCCATTAAAAAATCAATGATGACTGCATATTTCTTCTTGAGACACCCTGTATACAATTTTCTCATGTCAAAAAATCAACTAAAAATACTAATCTACATGACCGAGCGAATTTGTTCCTTTCATCACGAACCCGTTGTTTTAGGATTAAAAGTAATTACTTTTGTTGCTAAGATACCGTTTTTTTCTTAGTAAGGAAAATGTCAACCTTAAAGATTTCCGAGAGTCAACAAATTTAATGTTATAGTTTTGTGACGGTTGAAGAAATACATGTTTTTTCCTGACGTGTTTCTACTGAAGCCGTATAGCCGATGAGGGATTTTTTTAATATGTCCAGTATAACAAAGGAAGTGAATATCCTATAAAAGAAAGAACTACAGTCTAAAGAGTTTTGTTATTGTTTTGTTCGCGAAGAATATAAAAACCTAACGTTCGTCTATACCCAATATGTTTACAAGGATGTGTTTGTTACGAGTGTAATTAAGTGTGCTTATTGATTTCAGATTTATTTATAACTTTCTCCAACATATTGTTTTGAAATTTGCAGTTGTCTGGAGTTTAGATTACATATATTTGCAGAGGCAAGGTCAGCAGTTCTTCAGCAGACTAATTTGATTTTATTGTTACTTTTTTTCTCTTAGAACCTTAAAAGGATTTTTGACTATTACCACCCATCATATCAAAATCAAAATTGATATGTACAGCTATGGACAAAAATAGTCTCCGACTAGGTGATTTAAATAGCCAACTAGGTTTATACAGAAGCATTAGCAGGTTACATCGGAAGCTTTTTATTAACCACACCGGTACTTCATATGTATTTCAACATTTTATAAGTCAAGTAGGTAAATAAATTTTTAAGGAGTTTTTTTTCCAATCGTAGCAGTGACCAAGGGCGACTTTAACAATTCCTACAGCGACAAATCCAAGGACAGCATTTAATAGCACACGCACACCATTATTTCATCTCGGGTTGCGCCTTATCGCAATTGTTTTCAAAAAACAGAATCTGACTTCCCGGAACTCAAACTTCCACTAAGTCCGTTCTTTCTGATAGTATGAGATAAAATTTAATCTCTCTAATGAATGGATGTTGATGATGATAAATTTAAATCCGTATGCGCGCCGGGTATTTGTTACAACGGGCTAAGGCCGTATCGCGTTACCGAAATATATGAGCCTAGTGAAATATTTTTGCCCATAAGCAGTTTTAACGGGAATTTGCACGGTGACGTGTGTCGAAAATATGCACCTTGGGTTGCTTTAATTTTTCGCAGTCAGAAACCTCAAGATAAGAGATGGTTTATTTCGATGAATTAGCAGCTGCGGGTTGTGCGGATTTTTTTATAACAGGTATTTCGACGCGTGGCTTCTCTAGTTTAAGCCAGAGACAAATATTACAATACTATGACTTTAGAGGAAGAGTCTAAAAATAAATGCCGGCCCTTTATCAATCCATTGCACATATAAATACAGAAATAATCTGCACTTAAGTGAGGAGCATCGGCTTCTTGCACCTGCGAGAGTTACATAAGTAAAATATGAGAGACTACAACTGGTGGGCAACAAGCATGTGACCTGGAAAAAATAAAATCCTTATTGGACCAGTTCGATTAATTTTATCTCTTTTAGTAAATATATCAGTGTCAATTTATTCTTCATATATCTGTACAAGATACTGTTGATCAAGTCAATTGAAGAAAAATACAAAAGGTTTCTTCTAATACACATTTGACTGTCTACTTAACTGTGCAATTAATAGTTATTTACATCATAAAAGAGGTAAGTATTATTTACCAGTTGAGGACGATTTTGCGCCCGAGCGGAGCGAGTGCTGGCAACAGAGTCCGAGACTGGTAAATTATACTTAACTGCTGCGTGGTGTACATTTTATCTGCTCCCACAGTCCTTTATGGTTCGTGAAGTAAAGATTAGGTTTTATTTTTTGACATTTCTTAATCAATTCATTTTGATATTATTCGAAACCTTGCAAAGTCGCCTTGGTTGTTTGGATTTTCTCGTTTCTAAGGTGTTTACAAGAAAAGCTACATAAAAGTTGCAATTTTGCTGGTTTTGAATTATTATTTCTAAATGAGTGATTTTCAAATAGAAAGTGCAGAAAATGCTGTCTGCGAATTTTTATTGCCCGAGAAGTCGAAGGTGCGCTACGGGCGGGCATATAGAAATGTCAAAGAATGGTGTTAGAACAAAAATACTGGTGTTTCTGAAATGTTACTGCTAGCATATTTCATTAAGAAGTCAAGAACTTCAAAGTCACCGACGAGTTTGTGTCGGCTAGAATACCCTTTCTGTAATTTTGCACAGTTTTTGAAACTAGAACATCCTGAAACATATACAGGTCATTAATTTCGAAGAACATCAGCAACGTTCCTGGCTAATACAGGAGTTGATGTNCATTCCGAAGAACATCGGCAACGTTCCTGGCTAATACAGGAGTTGATGTATTAGCAATCAAGAGACATGATGGGTGGAAATCAGCCACAATTGCAGAAAGTTATGTTGCTGACAATTACTATAAATTCATTCATAATAATTAATAAAATGTAATGTTCATCAAATATTTCTATTGATTTGTTCATAAAATATGCATTTGTAACTCGAGATCGCTTTTTTCCATATAGAGGTAAGTTCCACTTCTATGGAAAAATCCACTTACCTTCTTAAAAACAATGCATTAATGGTCTATTTACTATAGTGGGAGCAGATAAAATAATTAATTTAATATGTCTGACAACCAAAACATTTGCTTTTAGCCTTCTCTCGAATCCCATTGACGGAAAACTATTTCATTCCTTTGAGGTATAATTCAAATTACCCACTCATTTATTCAATAAGGACCGAATCACTATCCAATTAATAAACAAAACGCCTCTAATTTCAATCCTACAGCTCCCTGCTTTCGACCCATCAGTCAGGTGGCCCTTTCGGAACCGAACAGCCGGAAAAATTGATTGCGGCCTGTCGACGGTCCTTGAGCCTCTCCCAACGACTACGACGACGGTCCCTTATTCAGTTTTGACCGATAAACATTTACATATTTCGGGGAATCCACCAATTAAAATCCAATAACGGGGTTATGATATACATTGGAAAATAATTGATGAGGAACAGTTTTGTCTTCAGTTAATTGGAATTGCTACCAAAAATGGAGATTCTGGTGATTTGGTAGATTGGAAGATGGATGTGATTAAAATGTAACATGTGGAACTTAATAGCGTACTTGATCATTTACTTATTTGTAATTTTCTCATTATAGTTTATGAAAATTGAGAATTAAGATAATGTTTATCGGCGTTCTATATTTGTTATCAGAGTCAACATCCGCTCACATACATGTAATATATTAATTGTTTCAAATTCACAGGGTTCAATAGAATAGTTTCATATTTTTACTAATTTTTTTCCATACGTTCTTGAAACTCCCAATTACAGAAAATAAAATAAGTAAAACATTGAGATAGTAATAATAAAGTTAAAAATTTAAAAAGGGAAACCAAAAAACACTACAAAGTTGTTATATGTTGGCTTCTATAAATTTCTCTGTACCTAGAAATTATGTAATTTATAATGTCATAGTTAATGTCACATAAATCAGATATTTGATTAAATAATTTACTTGTCTTAATTAAAACATTGGTTTTACTACCACTGTTAGAGGATGTGCAATTTTGACGTGACTGCAATGGGACTAAAGACTTAACATTTATATTAATGAGTGACAATCAATATCATGGTGCAACAATTTAAATAAAAACTTCAGTGCAACACAATTCTTTGCATCAAATTCAATCAATTCTGTGCTGTATACATATACATGGTGTAAGAAGTTTGACTGCGTCATTACTTCAACATGACATAGAGTAATCGTAAATGAACAAAAAAGTTGCAGAAGCGTAAAATTAAGTTTTCAAAATACAGCGAGTATTAATATTGGGGAGTTTCATCACGCCGTGACAACAGCGCTTAACCTGCTGACACACCACGTGTACACGCGGCAGACTTGTCCTACGGAAAAAATGTAAAGTAAAAATGCAGTTATTATTGTGAAACATTTAGTAAACAAGACAATTGTTTTTAAGTTTTTAAATAAATAAAATAAAATGTATCGATTTTGTAGTACGAAGATAGTGTTGTGCTTAAATTTTAACTTGTCAATATTGAGCAGACCTTCACAATTTCTGACACAAAACTCCATCGTATTGCGGCATTTGTTGAAATATTATCAATAAATGTGAGTTTTTTACAAGATAGAACTCCCAAATCATAAAATTTCTCACATGTTTCTAATCTTTCACTACCACTGGCATAATCAAAGAACAAAGGATATGCTTTTCTTCCATACGCTACAGTCATATGTTCAGCTGTAAATAATTATTATCTCACCTCAATTCAAATCATTTAACGCTTTGTGTGACATACACTGGTACAGTCATTAAAGCTGTTGATTTATGTACTCATTTTTATATTATCAGCAAATAATAGACGTCATGAGTTTGTAGGTGTTGCCTAGCTCTGATGATAAATATAATACAAAACAGTGGCCCTAAATTAGAACCCTGCGGTACTCCTGAGTTGCAACATAACAATCAGATGTGTAGTCACCGAATTGTTTGCGTTCAGGGAGACTCACTACTAAAAAATCGAAGACCCTATGCACGTGACTGATAATTATGTCCGTCGCAGAACTGAAAGAAAAAACGACACCTCGTGGTCGACACCATCGGAGAGACTTACGCGCCCCATCTAGCAAACGTTAGACCAGTTCATAATTAAGCCTATAAACACTAGAACATGGTTTTGTGTAATACCACGGCGGGTATAAATAATACCATGCCCTCGGCTAGTCGAACTCATCACTCTTAGAGACCATTAAGACCAGCAGACCATTTATCCGTATTTGGGCGGTATATGTCTTACACTTAAACGAGTTCAGTCTAGGGGTATGCCGTGATGTGGTTAGGCGATAGGAGATGGTATTTTGACTTATTTTTGGTTTGGAATGAAATTGTGTTCATAATGAGATCAATGCAATTGGAATGTGACAGAATAATTGATTTAGAGAAATTAGAAATTCAAATCCACAACATTTTTTCTAGTTTCATGAGTCATGAGCATAAAACTGTTCACATTAAACGGATAAAAAGCAGAAATTTCGTGTAATTTTTTTGTGTGCAATTAACGTGACTTCCTTACATAACATTCAGCTATTTTTTTGAACGCTCGGTGTCAGTGTCCTATTTAGAATTTGATAAATTTATACGTCGTCCTACGCTGTGACGTTGTTCAATATAACAACACGAGGTACGATTTCATTAGGGGGCGTAAATATATTAGACCGATATTTCAAATTATAACCAGGAGTAATGTCACCTCGTTTATAATTTTCTTGTTTGTTACAAAAGTATGAGACATCGTTGTTGTGAAGTTCAGAACAATAATTGTCTTTATATTTCTTGTCAAATTCATGATAATTGGGATATATTTACTACACTGCTATAAGCAATATTAAAATGGTAGGTGGAATGTTTTGATGACCTTTGATTGTTTTGTTAAATAAAATTCCCGTCGAACTAACAAAACAGCTTCAAATTTATTCTCCGATTCATTTTGTTCCATTTAAACGTTTAATTTCATTCTTATTGGTTGTAAGTTAGTTAACATTATTGGTCGGAATTTTCTAGTAAACCTTATCTTTATTTGATTTGTCCATAATAGCAGTTTTAGTTCCTTATTTATTCAAGTTTATCATTTAACGATTAAGATAGCAGCCGCTGTAAAATTAGTCGTTGTAATGATCGACATCAGCTGTAATAATACACATTTCTTCACAATCTGTTTATTAAAATAAACATTTAAACATTTAATTCGTTTCTAAACAGTCTAAATGTTATTATTTGAAATCGTGTAATTGCAAAAAATGTATGCAGACGCTTGGTATCATCCTGATTATGAATAATTTTATGTAAGTTGTAAGTTGTGATTTGTTTGTAAGATATACAACACTATCTAAACTTTTTATTTGTTAGTAAAAGAAATAATGAAGAATTATAATAATCTGTAAAATGTTTTCTAAATTCGTTTGATGATTCTTGTAACTACTATTTTCAAAAATGAAAAATATGTATCTTTTTTTCAATGTTAATGTATTCTCGTGTAATAGTTATTTATTGTATAAGTGTTTTAAGTAGCATTTGCTACAGCAAAACGTGCTTCTCAGCTTGTTGGAATCAACGCATTGGCGAAGGTTCCTCAATAGATGCTTCATCCCTGAATATCGCAAATGCAGGAGCATATACTGGCCATTGTATAAGGCGCACTTCAACAACTTTATTGGCCTATAAAGGTGCTGATCTTACAACCATCAATGGCATGGTTGATAGAAGAGCTTCTCTGTAGCAAAAAGTTATTTTCAGGAGTCTAACAAACTTGGTATTGCAAGGAAAATCTAAGGAAAATATAGCTGTTCTTTACAAGAAGAGACATCCGTAACTTGAGCAAATCCTTCACAAACTTCGGCAGCTGTTATGCGTTCCGAAAATGATAGCAACAATGCTACAAGGTTGTTATTAACGGAAAATAATACAATTGATATATTTTCAATATAAATTAGAGTCAGGATAGTAACTGTATACATATTTTGTAATAGGTAGCTTTTTCCGTGTGTATTTCAATAAACTCATATATTAGTTTTCTACTTCTAGACATAAGAGTTTGAAAATATTAATGTGACCACTAGCTGATATATTTTAAAGAAAACATCTTGCAAGTCGTATTAGGTACGTACCAGAGAGAGTGAGAGACAGAACAGCGACGTAATTGGCCAAAAGCGGTTAAAGTTGACAAAGTGGTACCATAAGTCAAAAGCTAATCGCCCTGTAAATGCAGGTAATAATGGTTACATCCATTTAAGTCGGTTGAACGCTCTNTTAGTAAAAGAAATAATGAGGAATTATAATAATCTGTAAAATTGTTTTCTAAATTCGTTTGATGATTCTTGTGAATACTGTTTGTTTTTTATTTGAAGATTGTAAGTACTATTTTCATAAATGAAAAATATGTGTTTTTTTTTCAATGTTAATTAATGTATTCTCGTGTAATAGTTATTTATTGTATAAGTGTATTAAGTAGCATTTGCTACAGCAAAATGTACTTCTCAGCTTGTTGGAATCAACGCATTGGTGAAGGTACCCTCAATAGTTGCTTCATCCGTGAATATGGCAAATGCAGGAGCATATACTGGCCATTGTATAAGGCGTACTTCAACAACTTTATTGGCCTATAAAGGTGCTGATCTTACAACCATCAAACGGCATGGTCGATAGATGAGCTCCTCTGTAGCAGAAAGTTATTTTCAGGAGTCTAACAAACTTGATATTGCAAGGAAAATCTAAGGAAAATATAGCTGTTCTTCACAAACTTCGGCAGATGTTATGCGTTCCGAAAATGATGGCAGCAATGCTACAAGGGTTGTTATTAACGAAAAAGAATACAAATTGATATATTTTCAATATAAATTATAGTCAGGATAATANAGTCGTTGTAATGATCGACATCAGCTGTAATAATACACATTTCTTCACAATCTGTTTATTAAAATAAACATTTAAACATTTAATTCGTTTCTAAACAGTCTAAATGTTATTATTTGAAATCGTGTAATTGCAAAAAATGTATGCAGACGCTTGGTATCATCCTGATTATGAATAATTTTATGTAAGTTGTAAGTTGTGATTTGTTTGTAAGATATACAACACTATCTAAACTTTTTATTTGTTAGTAAAAGAAATAATGAAGAATTATAATAATCTGTAAAATGTTTTCTAAATTCGTTTGATGATTCTTGTAACTACTATTTTCAAAAATGAAAAATATGTATCTTTTTTTCAATGTTAATGTATTCTCGTGTAATAGTTATTTATTGTATAAGTGTTTTAAGTAGCATTTGCTACAGCAAAACGTGCTTCTCAGCTTGTTGGAATCAACGCATTGGCGAAGGTTCCTCAATAGATGCTTCATCCCTGAATATCGCAAATGCAGGAGCATATACTGGCCATTGTATAAGGCGCACTTCAACAACTTTATTGGCCTATAAAGGTGCTGATCTTACAACCATCAATGGCATGGTTGATAGAAGAGCTTCTCTGTAGCAAAAAGTTATTTTCAGGAGTCTAACAAACTTGGTATTGCAAGGAAAATCTAAGGAAAATATAGCTGTTCTTTACAAGAAGAGACATCCGTAACTTGAGCAAATCCTTCACAAACTTCGGCAGCTGTTATGCGTTCCGAAAATGATAGCAACAATGCTACAAGGTTGTTATTAACGGAAAATAATACAATTGATATATTTTCAATATAAATTAGAGTCAGGATAGTAACTGTATACATATTTTGTAATAGGTAGCTTTTTCCGTGTGTATTTCAATAAACTCATATATTAGTTTTCTACTTCTAGACATAAGAGTTTGAAAATATTAATGTGACCACTAGCTGATATATTTTAAAGAAAACATCTTGCAAGTCGTATTAGGTACGTACCAGAGAGAGTGAGAGACAGAACAGCGACGTAATTGGCCAAAAGCGGTTAAAGTTGACAAAGTGGTACCATAAGTCAAAAGCTAATCGCCCTGTAAATGCAGGTAATAATGGTTACATCCATTTAAGTCGGTTGAACGCTCTAGATATGCCTTTGTAGATTGTTGCGTAGATTTATTAGATTTTTGATGTGAAGAAATAACGACAATGAAAGCTAGAAATCCCTAATTGACGTGGTCGTAAAAGATTCTAATCAGCCTATTTTCACTATCCTAGTTTGGACGAGAAATTCAAATTTATGATTTAAGCTTGAATAACTTTGATAAAACGTAAGGCGTTAAAAAAACTTTTTTTTGTGGTAACCATCCTCCATGGAAAACAAAATTTAAAGGTCAAAGTGACTTTAGCGGTTATTCTTGATGCTAAAATAATTATTTATAGCTGTAGTAAATAATGCAAATAATATTATTTACATTATTTATTATTATACATTTATTTTTTTCCTTAACTTTATATTATCTTTTATCTATTCGTCAAATTAAGTTATTTTTTACAAAAAATTAAAAATAAACATAATATAAATTGTCACTGATGATTTATACTAAAAATTACATATTTTTTTATTATTCAAATTATATATCTTAAGTCACGGTAACATTGCCACTAAAACTGCTCTCAAGTTGATATATTTAGAATATTCTTCAGATGGGCCGATACACTTGACAAAGCCACACCCCAGAGCATTCAGAATTAATTTATTTACAGCGTTATTCTTTTCCAATACTTCCCATTGGACGAACCGGTTAAAAATTAAAAAAATGAGCAACAAAATTTAGTATATTCAAATTTGGGTGAACAGTCCGTGGCATACGTTCGACAGTCACATACCTACAAAGAAATTCAGTGTAAATGCGTCTGTTTAAATACATGCGCAGGTAATTTACATTTACTTACACGCACGCTCTATTAAAGTTTGGTTAAATGTCGAAGCCGATTTGTTTTGCTTTTGTTTTATTCTAATTAATGTCCTTAATTAAGGCAACGTTCGACGGCCTAAGAAATAAATTGTCCCGGGGAGACTAGTTGAGATGTGTTATTTTATAAAATTAACTCAAAGTATACAGTACCTTATTGTCTGGAAATATTATTTAGGTACCTACAGTTTTAGTTTTTTTGGCTTTAGACCCAACCCAGGGCTTCTAATAGCGGATCTGCCCCCCTTGAACTTAGCCCGAGAACAATAACCCTCTGGCGCAAGAGTCTATCTAATTAATATTTTTTATAGGTGGCAAACCCCTCATCTAACTAAAAATAGAGCATCTTCTCCCACACAGAGTTATTGCAGTTCTTTTTATTTTAACAAGTGCTTTTAACCGCTATATGTTTATAAACATTTATAAAAAATTGTTAGTTACACGTTTGGTAATAAAGTTGACGTTAACTGACATCACGCGAGAAAAAATACAGTGGAATGTTGTACGCGTAATTAAAATGTAAGAAAATTACCTGCTTTACCTACCATTAGGCAAGTGCACCTCGTTAGAAGTTAACGTTAAAGTAATAAATGATCGTCAAAGTAATCATAAATAAATATTATGAAGTAAGGTCGGTTATAATAATTATTGTTAGGCCGCAGGAGATTTCATAGCGGAATGTTTCGATGTTTTTTCATTATTTATGTGTGTTTTTATACCTGCATTATGCTAAGTAATATAATTTAACCCTTGAATTGCCTTATAGTACTAGTAGAAATGAATTGTATCTGTAAAATGGGACTGCTTTGTGGCTATTGGTGTTACTTTGCACCTAAAAATTATCGAAAAGTTTTAGGTATTTATTATTTCAGGGAAAAAACTGGAGATTTTTCAACAAAATCGTAGTAGGTCAAGTTCCTTTATTGCTTAATAATATTAAACAACATTTCAATATTAAAAAAAAGTTTTGTATTAAAGAAATATAGGACAAATAACGAATATACAGGGTGATTCACAAATGGTGACCGAAACTGAAACCTCGTATTCTTT
The DNA here is from genome assembly GCF_000390285.2 of Anoplophora glabripennis. NCBI lineage: Eukaryota > Metazoa > Arthropoda > Insecta > Coleoptera > Cerambycidae > Anoplophora > Anoplophora glabripennis. The sequence continues at coordinate 863,447 of NW_019416901.1, read as the reverse complement.
TTTTTAGTTTCCTATAAGTTTTTATCTAGGACGCTTCGTTAAACATATACAGGGTGTTTACTTTAAAAAATGTTTTCAATTTTTTTTTAATAATTTAAAAACTAGTAGGTAAGTGAAATAATTTGAAATTGGGCACAAGTATTTATGTAAACATTGTTCAGAATCTGGGGGCTTTTCCTAAAATGTACATGCTCCAGTGGCGTAGATACAGGGTATCGGTGGCATATTTTTCTAAATAAAATAGTACGCCACTGCTTTACGGTAACAACCGTGATATTTTCGCATTCGTCTTCTAATTTTCTATAAATTACTACTTTCATGTTTTTCAAAAAAGCCTGATTTTCGAGAAAAACTTTAAAAATTAACTGAATCAATTTCTGTCGCGATACGCGATTGTGTGAAATTTTTACTCTATTAGTATTAGTACAATGTGAAATTTTTCGAACGATTTGGATTAAAAATGGCGGCTGTAAGGGACGACACCTTTTATTCAGAGGGCTGTATGACCGGAATGGTTTCTTATTAGCAGATGGTCTTTGAACAAAAAAAAAAACACATTTTATGATATTATGTAAAGCTATGGAATATCGTAGGGAAATTAAAAATTTTAATAATTGTTGATTTGGTGAACATTCAAAAAACTTTTTTAAGTAAAGTTGTTTTTCCGGCCAGTTAAAAAATGTGGTTCCTCGAAAAATGCTTTTAAAGTGTTTGTTGCCATTCAACATAAAATATTCGTGTTCCTGATTTTTACCCCACCTAAAACTTTTTTCCTATACGCTTCATACATATTAAACCATCTATCCAAAAATCGATTTTTTCAAAATTCTAGGGTGGTTTTAAGCCTTAAGTTTTCATTGGTCTCTTCCATCATTTCCTTCGAAATTATGAGCATTTTGGAAAAAATTACAGAATTCGCCATCAAGCAAATTTTTGATACATTGGAAGTACCAATTTTCTTCCAAATGACACCTTCACCCCTCAACCCCGCAATCATGGAATGCTCCGACAGACAAATATACAACCTACACAGCTACTTTAAAATACTCCGATCGAACCACCCCTACGCCCAGCGATCGCGACCGAACACTTGTTATACTTTAAAAGTTTATAAGTACCCTCCTAAACACAGCTAGATTTTGCATATTTATACTCAATAAGACTAAATAATCAGATTTAACAGGGTATATGTAAAATATATATCCTCGTTTTTGCCACGTTCTGCCTAGAAAAACAGCATAGAATCGAACTTCTTGCTGGGAGATATGGTCGATAGGTGCGGACAGTTACCCGACGATTTGGTTCCAGGTACTCCTCGGGACTCTTTTATTTCAAATTCTACTTTCCAGATGCGTCCGCGTTGATTTCTCGGCTTCTTATGCAGTACTGCCTCCGGTGAGCAATTTCCTCGTCACGAGCGTATACTCGAGGAGAGAACTGTCAATTGGTCTAATTGGTAAATGAAGCCTCTTACGGTTTTGTGGATATATTGTAAGAAGGATAAAGCAGTAATTATTTACCGGTGTCTGCCGGGGCAAGTGATAATTGGAATGCGTCGTTTTTTCCACATAAAGAACGAAACTGGAATGAATTTACAAGATCTCATTAGCGAGATAAAGCTGTGTTATTGATTTATTCGCATCTTTGGAGGAACATCGAGCTGTGCCCGGCGTCCTTTCTTTGTTTCGTTAAAATGTTTTATACAGCGAATCGGTTTTATCTCTCCATTGATTTGTGGATGGCACCGCATCGAGAATGCGTTAATTATAAGCATTTTCAATAGTCGAAACAGTAAAATTGTGCTCAAAATTAAAAATAACCAAATAATAATCAAACTTGTTAAAACCTGTTGAGAACCACTGGAATCATCTCCGGGTTACATACTACATAAAAAGGGGACAATAGTTGTGCGTGCCTAAAATGCGTACTTCAGAGCACAGTTGCTTTGCACAATTTTTTCTCCTAATTAGTGACACTGTACCAGAAAAAATTGGTACTCTTCCACATATAAAGCAGTTGATAAATGTTAATGGACGTTTTTTTTAATACCTGTTTCAACGGAGAACAATTTTCGTACACGATTTTTCAAACTTCACACATTATGGGCAACTAGCCAATTTATTCTACCCCTTTTTTGCATTGTTAACAACCCCGCGTAAGTAACATTTGATGATATTAAGGATCGAGAGCTCTGGATGTTGATTCCTGAAACTGTCCGTCTCCGTGCACGAATAGAAACCAGTTAAATTGACCACGTCCCCCCGGCCGAGAGGGGAAAAGCGAGAAGTGACATTTTTACCATCGAGTATCGGCAAATTGCAGCAGATCGCCCGGAGGGCCCCAAGTTGATCGCTATCTCGTGATTTCGTATGCGCAGCGGAATAAGTTGGGAATTTATGTCGGTTATTATGGTGAGGATCGTTGCTAATGTCGTCATTTGGACGGTCTGTGCAGCGGACCGAGCTGTGTGTGTGTTAGTAGGTGCTGCAGATGCTGTGATAAGCTCAGGGGGTCTTAAAAAGTGTATAATGCCGAGAATACTAACCTCCTGATTAATGAAATTTCAATTTGACGTTGCATAATTGTCTAAAACTATTTGTTTGTGGGATAGTTCATGCTTTTTCTATTTATTTGGGAATTTGCTTTCTGTGAAAAAAATTTGACATTAATTAAATCAACTATTGTACGAAGAGGATAAGTCAATGATTATTTTGTAAAACTTCTTTTACTTTAACCATGTGGAATAAATACTGAGACAAATCAAACACGTTTCCGTTCATCATCTTTTTTTCAATGTTGACCTCCTGTATGTTTGTTATTTTGGAATAAAATAAGTTGGATTAAGGAGGTATATCGGGGTCCGAGGGAAGTGAAGAGCGCAGGGGGGTCCTATGCTTTTCTTATGAGACTAAAGCCCGCTGCCAATTTGAAAAAATTAAATTTTATTGAAATTATTTGCGATAAACATCATCTATATAGCAAAGAAATCTACTCATATGCACATAGCATTCGTATTGACTAATTAACAACATGAAAATATCATATTTAAGTAGTTTTAAATTCTATTTAATGAACGCATAAAGACAATGTAGATGTGGCAACAGCGCTAATAATTGACTAGCAGATGTACACACTGCGAACCTACAGACCTCGGACATCGGAGATATTGCGCGTTAAATTCTGGTAAAGATGCGTACGCGTTCAAAAATGTATTGTGTGTAAACTATGTACAATATAATTATTATATATAACAAATATATCGTATTATCCTCGCGAAGATTTGTATCCTTTATTAAAAATCCGTAAATCATGTGAACTGGTAACACAACGAGAATTATGTTAATTTAGTTCTAAAGAAATGAAATGACACTCGCGCCCATCTCTAGTCCAAGTCGAAGAAAATGTTGGATGCAATTTTGAAGGTTCTGTGATAGAAATTACATTATTACTCACTATTCGTGTTTTTAATCTCTTTTTTAGTAATGTTACAAAAGTTTTGCAACTATACCTAACTAATTTTTTAGATATAAAGTTTGCTGAGAAATATTTATGTTCCTTTGTTATTCCGTACAAATGCTTTTATCTCAAGTATTACTAATTATATTAATCAAGTAAAGAAAACTTTATGTAACCCTAAATATTGCTGGGTAATGATTACGATGTTTTTATAAACCATTAAATATATTAAAAGGATTTATCAACTGTATTTTTTATTCCAATAAATATATCATAGCTTCCTAGCTTTTTTAATTAATCTATTTTTTTATAAACGTTACAAAAAATTATCTGTTGTGGATAACTTATTGTTGATAGCAATGTACATGGGATTTAGGAAAAATGAATATGTTTGAAATCAATTTCGTTTTTATCAAGTCTTTCAAATGTATTCCCTCCTTGATGTCAGCTGATTGCGACGTTGCCACATTAATCCTCAAGTCAGACAGGGATGCAGTTTTTGGTTTTTGTTTCTAATTACTACATCTATGGAAAAAGTTTTGTTTCACAATTTCTACATTTTTTTCACAGTTATGGGCAGAAAAAGAGCCGCACCGTCCATCTTCGCCATAAAAACCTATGTTAAAATGAACAACTTTCAACTACAATATCTCAAAATCTAGATTTAAGAAAAATTTCAAAAATATATGACGCACAGAGGGAGCACTGGATAATACGCTATATAAATAAATTTCAAGTACATCTGTGCATTTGAGTAAACCCGATATACCTCCTTAAGTTGGTCCATTTTACTCAAGGAAACTCTTATTCGTTACAAAACACCCTGTATAGAAAATGGTCTTCGAAAATGTAAACCAATGTTTTTAAATAGTATATTCGTCGCTTCTTGTATTTCTTCCTTTTTTTCTGATTGTAATGACATACACATGTCGTATATTTGCTTTGATAGTTTACGCAATATTTTATTTGTTTATTTATTTATTTGCTTGTACAGAATTGAGATTAGTATAAAACCACTGCACGGATATGACTTCATTAATAGTAACACGATTTCGATCATAGTGCTCAAAAAAGTAAGGTTCGATTACGCTTTGAGCCAAATAACCTCAAAGATAGGGTACCTCTTTCATATGAGTAGCTTTATCAGTCCAAATTTTGTTTATTTTCGAATCTATTGAGTCAGAAATGCGCTTCGTCGGAAAATGCGGATCTAGTTCGCGAAAGTACAATGCAGATGACGATCAGCTGTCTCCAGTTCATTTGAATGAAGATGTAAGGTTTTATATGAAGATCGTGAGGCAATATTCGCCACATAATCGTTTGAGGAAAACCATTTTCGTGAGAATGACGAGAGGTCCAGATCATCTACATATTATACTCTGACTGACAGCAACGACACTTAGTCTAATCAAAATACTTTTTCAGATGCCAAAAAATAGTTCAGCAATTGAAAATATGTAAAAATTAGAAAAAAGTGTTTTTTTCATTTATAAAAAAACTAAACATTTTAGAAAAAATGCTTCAAACAACAGTTGTAGGAATTTTTAATACGGATCGAATAAGCCTAAACCGATTTTGATCGATAAATAAATTGATTAGTTATTGGAAAAATACCGCTAAAAATCGCAATTTTTTCAAATAGCTGTATCTCTTTAAAAAATAAATATTTTTTTATGAAACTTGGTGAAAGGATAGCTCTTGGTGAGCAAAATAAAATGGTTTTTCAAAATTGAAAAATATTTTATGGATTTTGCAAAAATCGAGAATTCGAAAAAAAAAGCGTTTTTGTAAAATCCCCATAATTCATAGGCCGCGTGTTTCATTCAATAGTTTATTCTACGAAGCGAAAGTTCTTCTGCTTATAAAACACGGTAGTAAATGCGTCCTCCTGCCGATGTAGGGGACAACAGAAATGCCTGAAAGCGACGCGTTTTTTATAGTTTTGATTAAAATAAACGTCGTCTACGCGCTACCGTACGTATACAAACATATGGTACAGACGTACAGAAAGACACATTGTTTGGTCACACCATCCCGGACACAATGGTACAAGAATAGGTCCCTATTAAGGCTATAGAATATCTCTGGTGCTGGTACCATTGTTCACCTTACTTACAAACAGTAATAAATTAGTTTAATTTTTATAAAACGTTGCTTTTACTTTATAAGATCTAACTCCTAGCTCTGTATACAATATGGTAATAAAGCAGGCTGGTAACTAAATGCGCTAAGATGAATATCGTCGGCATTTTTAATATACTCACCTATTGTATTGTTGCAGGTACTTTTTCCAATGGGCCCGACTTTGTTTTAATTGTATTGGTGGTTCAAAAAAGGATCTTATTTATGTAAGTACCTCCACTATTAATTACTGTTTATGCTAATGGAACTCCGCTAACTGTATTCTCAAGAATCGGCGAAACCATCTATCTGCTAAGAATAGAGCGCACTGACAAGCCTCGTTATTTATTCGTTCTACAAAGTGTTTTCTCTGCTCGTACAAATATCGGAATGTAATAGCAATATCATCTTTAATTTTTCGTTAATATGTCATGTTTCCTTTATTGGTCGTATAAATATGAAAAAACTTATAACAGTACTTATTATTGCAGTCAAATATCGGTACTATTTCTTTAAATGTTCTTGCTACCCCCGTACAACACCTAACTGTACCCATATCCATGTACTCTCTCAAAAATAACGACTGAATTGTATTCGATCACAACAGGTGGCTATGCCAAAACAGGATTTTAAGGAGGTGATGACTGGTGAATAGTTTATCACCACGAATTTGGGAGTTGTCTATGAATTGCTAATGACGCCCGTGTGGAATAAGGTTTATATCTGACATGTGTTGACAGGAAATTTCATCTAAATAACGTCTACCAAGTAATTAAGCCGGTTAAGCGAGATTATATTATAATTCGATGCCTAAATATGAACACACCAGCACATCCACTCATAAAGTAACAGCCTGTTGGAAAACGTTTAAGTTTCATTTGCATATAACCTTTAATAACTGTGGCGTGATTTGGATTTTTCATGAGGCTTTCGACAGAGACATTTTTGCTTGACAGTTTTGGTCTATTAGCACTGGCGAGTTTAATATTCTGGTGTCTTTTTATCACTGTCTTTTGGCTTGGCTGGAGCAATAATTGTTTGTGAGATCTCCCGAGAGAACTCGATTTAGAAGCTTTAACTTGTAGTGAGAGGCTTCCTTAAATCACCTGGTATGGAAACTTTAGGAGCTTGTATCCCTCATCGACCAGGGTCGATAATTTTTGAAACCAAAAAAAATTATAGTAGGATGAAACCCATTGGAAAAGAAAGAGAATATAACAGAAATGAAAGGAAAAATAATTTACGGGCGATCTGAGGTCGGGAAGGGGTAGGGGGTGAGTTTTTAAGGGTAAAAAACGGTTTCCCTTGATTTCCAGAAAAACTACAAGTCTTATGGAAAAAAGTTAAATGGCAAAGTTGTAGGTAATAAAAAGATCTACAACTTTTGTATTTACACTTTTTTCACATAACCTCAAAATTTATGTGAAAAATTCAAATAACCAAGTTTTTGGTTTTTTATTTTTATCTTTTACAAACAAATTTTTTTTTCACGAAATTTGGTGAAAACTTACCTATTTATGTCCCAAACACGCTGTAATTTTTTTGATTTGAAATATTTATTTTTTCACCTTATTTTTACTTAATATCGAAAAAGCACCCTAATTTTCAATCGAAAATTCTCACGTCAAAATATCTGCTTTTTTAAAAACGTCGGTGGGCTTTTTCTTCGTTGAAATCTCTACTTTCTGATGGTGTAAAAAAATATACATTACTATTGTAAGTTTTCTCAGGAAATGCAAAGAAACGGGCTCCTAGCCCCTCCCCCACTTTTCTATGAAATACCTTTTGATGGGCTAAAATTTTCCGTAGGTCTCTCAGGTTGTTGTAGTTATTAAAGGTTATGGTTTGATATGTTGTTTTCCAACTCTGTGTAACATTACTGTCTACGTATAATAATTATTTCGCTTTATACTGACCTATTTATAATTCGTTTTAATTTTATACAAGTGAAAAAATAATCTACTACAATTTTGAATTAAACTTACGCAATCTTATAATAACTGGCCGTCCAAGAAAAGCAATCTCGTATTATTAATATCGGCAGTTTGTCTATTTAAATATGAAACGGTTCATATATTTCCCGTGTTTATAGATAATAACTTTTATAAAGCACCTCTAAACAGTCGCGATGAAGAAACGGTTTATATAATTTTATAATTTACAAAGTGAAAATGTGCAATATAATCTGCTCATTTAAGCCTGTTAGGAATTTGGTATTTAGATTAGCGTTTTAACTTATCAGTAAACGCATAAATTCGTTCTCTCATATCGGACAGGACAATTTGCTTACTTCTAGTCTATAAAGTCGTTAGAACGAGCCAGAAAACTGGGGCGTTTATGCGGTTGCAAAATGATTATACAATACCGATTAAGAAATGACAGACCCGAGGATCTAAACACTATTAAGTAGCTACATTGGTTCAGCTTTGAGTTTATAATAGGAATTGTTGGAGGATTATTCATTAGAATTTTAAATCCTTCATTTGATGTCACAAGTTTGTCTCTTGCTTTAGTGATGATGAGAGGGCTACTACATGCTTCAAATTACTTTTCGGATTTACTATAAAGGTTAATGTTGTATTTAATTCCTCCAACAGCTTCAATTTTTTACACGGTTATAATTAGGCTTAGTGCACGTGCAGAGTCTAACAGAGCCGGCGCGGCGCGGGGATCGGTGGCCTTCACAGCTGACTCGCGTTTTGAACTGTTCAGTTATTTACGGAACCTTGTATAGTAGTTGGTATCGGGTCGATAATTTTCTATTTTACGTCTGCGGTAAATCGTATTTGCCGTGTGTATTTAAATAACTATTTGTAAATAGTAACATAATTTACATTAACAACTATTAGTTGAGGGGAAAAGTGAGGTATAAGAGAAAATAAATAGACGGGAATTATTTCAAATGTGGTTTGACAGTGATCCCGAAGGTTACAGGGACATATGTATTAAAGGAAATGACCGGTATTTTTCTATGAACTTTGAGGGGGCTTTCGCTCCGAGACTGAATTCGGAGATTCAAAATGCGAAGGTACGAAAAAAATTGCATTATCTCGGCTTCTAATGGACCAATTTCGATCATCATTTTTTTTAATCCGATGTCTCGCGAGCCAAGGAATTCGAATATCGTAATGCCAACTGTCTAATTTGCACATATTTTGTTATAAATAAAGTTTATTATTTATGCATTAAATATACTGTATATTTTACTCTATGCTATTGCATTTTTTCAATGAAAAAATTAGTTTACGTATATATTCCAACACTGAATATGAATGTATTTAGTTATGATTATTACAATTATTTAAATATATATTTTTTATTTTTTAAACAAATTAAAAAATTTTTATTTGGAAATTAATTGTTTTGTTAAATATAGATAAAATTAAGAAAAAATAGTACTTTAAAATTATAATTCTTGAAAAAAACTAAATTGCAACTTAATAAATGTAATCTAATTGTTCAAAAATAAAAAAAGTGTTAATTTTAAAAATTTATTGGGGCTGTCCGAATCAACCGATTTCAATTTTTCAAAATCCATTTGAAAGGTTGGGCGGTCTTATTTATGTGAAAAAATTTTCAAGCATTTAGATGCTTTATTTGAGGCTGTGCAACATTTTGAAAATTTGAAAATTTTTTATAAATTTTCTTCAAAAACTTATTTTGCGGAAACTATCTAACCGATTTTAATGAAATTTGGTGTGTTGTTTTGTTATACTCCAAAGTTTTTTCAAATTAGAATGCCCTCAGAGTAATTAAAATATTTAAAAAAAAATTATCCAAAAAAACTTTATTTTTTTTCATCAATTATTGCTATTTTGCAACGTCAGTAATAAATTTAAACATTTTTAACTTACAGTATATTGTCTAAAATTCAATTCTAAAACTTTTTTTCCATTTCAATATTCACCCAAAATGCATAGGTTCCAAGATATAAGTAAAAAACTCATTGTCAGATAAAATAGGAATTTTTGAATTTTGTTTTTAACATTTATGCAATTTTGAAAATGTTCCGGACCTCGTCCAGATCCACCTCAAAACAGATCCGCCCTGGTCTATTATGATGTCGGACAATTTTATTGTCAAAAGATCTGCGGATTGGATTCCTCGTACGTTTTTTTGATTTAACGGGTAAATCTCTGTTGAACGTTCCAGCAGTAGTCGGCCGCCTTATTTATATCCCATCTTACCTTATTATCTCGCTCCATTTCCTAATGTCTTGATGGAATCTATCTTCCTTCTCCTCACTGTAATTTCCCAAATCCTCTGGGAAATTATTGTCACGTGTAAAATTGTTAAAAATGTAATTTAAGATTCATTAAATAACCTAAGTTCTTAAACTACATTTAAAAAACAGTAGCCGCATTTTTAAAAGAAATTTTGCAAATGAAGAATATTGAATATTGTTAGACGTATTCTAAGAACATACTATTTAATAGAAATATTTCTAATCAACAGATATATTTAGAAATGACACATTATTCTTTGTGAAAACTATAATTATTGTCGACTTGGCAGATAATATACATATTACTAATTCCGAATGTTATTAGTTATCGAGGGCGTCGAGGAAAAACAATAATTATTTTATCATAATTTGAAATATATCTACTAGTCTTGAGCGGACCCATCAATTACGGCATTAAACAGATAATTACTGAGTCTAATGAGACTTGAGGTTTGCCTCGGACGGAACTGACAGTTCCACCTAATTATACCCAACATGTAAGATTTATTTATTGAAATTTACAAATGCAAGTCATGCCTTTCAAATCAAATAAGGAGTACAACTTTATTATGATCCGTTTCAGTATCTGTCACTGGTAGCGGCGCGTTATAGTTTGGAAGCGAAGAAGTAGATTCTAACAAGGCATGTAAACGAAAATCCGGTAAAAATAGTCACACACCACGTGTGCCTATTATTATTCAGCTAATTTTCAGTGATTACCTATTAGTTGGAATTTATTATTGCCTATTTAGCGACTGGAGTTATGTCCTATTAAGTATCTCTAAATCGCAAACGAGGTACATAGTAATGGTTATTAGTGAATGAACTTGGTAATTGGCTAGATAAAAAGGAACGTATATGGTGTGGCCAGGGACGTACCTTCGGGGAATACATCTCATAAAAGTTGTGTAAATTTGCTTACACGATCTTACACATTTGCGATGGTTTATTCATAAAAATTTAAATCACTACATATTATAAAACAAAGTCTGTCTGTCTGTCTGTCTGTCTGCCTGTCTGTCTGTCTGTCTGTCTGTCTGTCTGTCTGTCTGTCTGTTCACGATAAACTCAAAAACTACTGCACCGATTTTCATGCTGTTTTCACCAATGGTTCTCGAGGAAGGTTTTAGTATATGATTTGTTAAGTTTTTGTATACATTAACGATATTTGTTGGAGGTGTCCGAAAAAAATAAGCCGTCTGGTCGAATTAACAAAATAATGTATGGTGGAATTGTGTATCTTATAGTCTACAGAAAAGTCCGCGATGGCATATGTCTATCTCTTAAGGATAACATACTATATCCATTTTAATACTTTAAAAAATGGGCAATTATAAAGCGGTAATTGGAAAGCTATTTACACAAATACGGTATTAATCCTTATCATTTTAAATACGTTAGTTGGCTTGAGCATTTCATGAAGATTATTTTTTCCCTTTACACCATGCAAATTAAATGAATACCTTAGGAGATATAGCAAAATCAAAATAATGCGCAACGAAATTAATTTCGTGTCGCCGTGATTCGACCGGGCCGCGCGGGCGCCCCGTGACCCCGCGCCTCGCGTCCGAGCCGGGGGGGTCCGAAAGTTTATGTAGTGTATCAATGTATGGTGGAATTGTGTATCTTATATATGCCTACAGAAAAGTCCGCGATGGCATATGTCTATATGTTAAAGATAACATACTACCTATATCCATTTTAATACTTTAAAAAATTGGCAATTATAAAGCGGTAATGTAAAAGCTATTTACACAAATACGGTATTAATCCTTATCATTTTAAATAAGTTAGAGGCTTTAAGCATTTCATGCACATTATTTTACTCTTTTACACCATATAATTTAAATGAATATCTTAGGAGTAATCGCAAAAAAATTACGGACGCGAGAATAAAATTCAAGCGCCTCGCTTCGCTTGATGCGATCGCCGACCCTCCCCCCGCACCGTCTTGCCTACTGTTTAGCTAATAAGCCGAACGATAACGCGCGCGTGATCCTTTAATAAACTGACTTGGAGCGAATGGAGGTGACGACTGACGACTGTGTTTTCTTTCTGGGTGTTGTTGGAAAGTTATAATTGCGTTCGATATTTTAAGGTCACATTTTTGTTTTGTATTTGTTGTCTTTAGGTAGTCGGAACATACATAGATACTTGCAAACATACTTTTATTTCATTGAGTTTTAATAATTTGTTTGTTTTTTTCTTATTGTGAATCATTTAAAACTTCATAGTCGCATTTTTGTTTCGTGTTTGTTTTCTTTAGGTAGTTAGATACCTAACTACTTACTTATTAATTAAAATTGATAGTCCTGAACATAGGTACTTTAATTTAATTCGTTTTGTTTTCACATTGTTGGTAGTTACCTATATTGTTTTAAATTTAAAGGTTTTGCATTTTTAGTTTTGAGTTCGTTTGTTGTCTTGAGGTATATAGATATATCGTGAATTATTTTAAAATTAATATTAGGGTCGCATTAGATGAAAGATGATTGATTTTTTGTTTGTTACGATTTAATTCAAAAACTACTCAACCAATTTTACCGAAAGCTACATCTCCTCGGAGTAACATAGGCTATTTTGTATTTGCCCGTGCGAAGCCGGGGCGGGTTGCTAGTAAAATATAAAACTGCAAATTGAATCTATATCATAAAGGTTCATAAAACCATGCTACAGTAGAAGTTTACACTATCAGGGTCAGGAACGGACTTGCCAGAACACTCGTTGGGCCAAAATTTTGACAGGTGTCACTTTATGAAGCTGAAAACTGCATTTTTAAATATTTTCGTTATTTCTCTTTAAAAAAGGTACACTACATTTGATTCGATAAAATTAGCCGTTTTCGAAGAAATTAAGTTTTTGTATAACACGTCATTGAAATAATAAATCAGAATACTGCAATAAGTACAAAGAGAAAACATCTCTCGGATAAGGAAATGTATACAGAGTGTGTTTGTAAATAAGTGCGAAATATGAAAAAAAGTTCATATAAACGTAGGCCGAAATATGCTTCGTTTCCGAAATGCAGTGTTTAAATTTTAATTTTTTATTTATTTTTATTAATTGTTTCAAAGAGTTTTTAAGATATTCACACAAAATTTGAAACACGCTTTGGAGAGATAAATTTTTTGGGGTGATCCGAATATTTCTACTTGCACCAGTGGCGTTCGTGCGAGAATGCCACAACTTTTTTTCTGTATCTCTGAAACGAAGCATATTTCGACCTACATTTATATGAACTTTTTTTCATAAAATAACTTCGGCAACCACCCCAAGACGCCCATTTGGAAAATTTGCTCAAGTAAACAAGAAGAAGCAAACATCCCTAGTTCAGGTGATTTTGAAATGTATCAGAATAAATTCTTCTTATTCGTATTTGTGATTAGCGACTTTAAAAATCACCGTGTAACAAGTTTCAGCCATAATCTTCAAATTTTGATTGCTTTTTCGATTTTTGCATACGGCATATTGAATTTGCCATCTTTTATTCGGGAATTTTCGGATTTGCACTTCATATTCGTAATCAGCGACCCAAAAAACCCGTGATAACAAAATTCAGGAAAAAATATTGAATAGAAAAAAATATATAACTGAAAGAGGTCAGTTAGCAACATAAAATACAAGGCTATCACATAACATTAGTTATTTGATTTTAGCAGTGCATTAACCCCTTTGTAGGGGAGGGTGTGGATTTAATTTGTAAAGCTCAAATTATTATTTTAAAACATTTTCTCGAACTACTTACAAATTCTTGTATTTTATTATAAATGGGGATGTTTTAGCGTTTTACTAAATTCTGGATTCTGAATCAGCAAAAAAACAAAATCTATGGATTCATGTCACTTCTACATAGCTTTTTGTTATTTTGTGGGGCTGTGCTATCTTAACAAAACCTTCCAATTGGTCGATTTCCCTCGGTGCAACCCCATTTTCAAAACACCCTGTATCTATAATCTAATACCATTTTAACTTTTATTAAAGCCTTACACTTTCGTCACTTGCATATTTCGATTTTGTCAAGTTGTTTGTGTAACAAAGAAAATATTATTTCAGTAACTGTGACGTAAGTATTAATAGATTTACTTTGAAACGTTTTTATTTGTTTTAGGTCGCTATATTTTGTTCTATTGACGTTAATACAGCCGTATATATCCATGTGTGAGGGCGTATAAAACATATCTGACCAGAGAATTTGTCTTCTTTTTAATTATCAAAGATATAATAAGATGTAAGTAGGTGTTCCAAGAAGTTGGTATTACATATTTCCTTTATTGGAATCTCCCCCATAATCTCAAGGAACATAAAATACAGTCGGTGTTCAGAGAAAAAGAAAAAGTAACCTCAGTTTGTATTGTTAATTAATTAATTAATCACTTAGTTCACTAAAATTAATTGTAATTAATTAATGTGTCTTTCTCTATTGAAATTTTTCGAAGATTTACAGTCACTATTTCCTTATTTTTAAGTTACTTTGAATTAGCTTAATTTTTAATCGCATCCATCATTTTATAGCTGTTAAAAGGGGTTTCTTCATAGTCTAGCTGTCGACTTGGTAAATTTACATAACTCGACCCTACTGAAGTAGCCCAGAACTCTCATTACGAACAGCTGTTTTCTTTTAATCCATCTTGCCGCCTAACGGATCAAGAAAAATCGTCCGTATTTTCACATAGGGGTTTCTAATATAATTACGTGACATTTCTCGGACAAAATGCAGCAGCACGTCAATGGCCAATCGTATTCTTAATGACCACCACTTGATCCCTAGGTCGAGTTCTCCTGTGTAAACGCGGGTCCGAACCGACTGAATCATTCCGTTTTATTAATGAAATTAAAAGTCTGGCGTGATATTTCATTTGTCAGATGTTTTTCTGGACATTTATAATATCTGCCGCCGCGTTCACTTCCTCGTAAGTGATTACGGACAAAAGGTGCAGCCGGAGGACAGTTTATCGTCTTTAAAATGTGTACCTACAGATACGAAGTAAATAAGAAGAAAACAATGATAAATTGGAAAAGTGAAAACGAAATGGCATTAAAATATTTTACTAATATTATACAAGTAAAATTACATTGAGCATGTAAATTTGCATTTTTAAAATGTTTTCTACACAAAAATGTTTTTTTATTTTATTTTTGAAAATCGAAGCCAAAATTGAATAATTGCTTTCTTTTTTTTTTAATATATATCGGCCTTTAGTACAAAAAGGTACACTGTAAAATTGTAATACTAATTACAATGTGATTCCATAGTTATGCTGCAGTTTATAATATTTGTAAAATTACAATCGACCTTATAGTCCAACCAAATTACACTTGGAGAAAAAAAAAATTGTTACCTGGACTTTAATGAAATGGTAAAGGGGCTTATAATAAACGAAAAAAAATAAATAAATACGTGAGCAGGGGTAGCGGAGGGTTGGGATGGTTGAAAAGTGGTGAAAAATTATGGAATTTCGGACGAAAGTTGACGTCAAACAATAAAGTATCCAATACCAAACCTCTAGATCATGCAAAAATCTACAACGTTTGTAGAGGTCATTTTTTAAGATAACCTCAAAGTTTTTGAGAAAAATGCGAAAAACAGGTTTTTTTCTTATTTTTTGTTTTTTATTTCTCATTTCCGCAAAAATAATTTAATTTTGACAAAACTTGATGAAAGTATACCTTTTTGTGTCTTAAATAACCACAATTTTTTTTAAATAAAAAAATCAAGAAGTTTCCGAGATATTCAGTTTTTCCGGTCTGAAACACTTTTTTTTTCAAAAAAAAATCTACTTCGAAAAATCATCGTACAGAGATCTGCCGGTGATCATTTTTTTGTTTTGGCATATACTTTTTGGTGAAATAAAAAAATTGTAATCACAGTTCAAAAACATGCTCAAAAATGCAAAAAAATTAAAAATTACTTGCAACAATGAATTTTTCAGTAATTGTTGATAATTTGTTTAAATTAAAAAAAATCAAAAACTGATTACACCATTCAATTGTACGGAAAAAAATACAAAACAAACTGTGTCTCATTGTTTGACCCAAAACTTTATTTTTCTGCAGTATTGCTATAAACATCTATGTCGAATTACAAACGATAAATTATCTCTGGATGATTTGAGATTTCAGCAATACAAAGTATTAACTGCAAGGTATACTTTTTAAAATAACTGTTTAGAAAAATTACCACCAACTGTTAGAGCAGCTACACAACACTCTTATAGAGGATATTTTGTGTTACGGTTCGGATAATTGTTTGAACGTTGACAAAATTTCGGAAAATTTCAGTGATTCCAAGACATTTCACATGAAATTGAGTAGCCAAGTCTTTGCTTGAACCCGGAAACCTTTTTACAATAGTAATATCATCTAATTCAAAATTAAAAATGACTCTTGATCTAGACTTAGTTTTTTTGTATTTTTTTCCGTACAATTGAATGGTGTATTCAGTTTTTGATTTTTTTTCTAAATTTAAACAAATTATCAACAATTACTGAAAAATTCACTGCTGCAAGTCATTTTTATTTTTTTTTGCATTTTTGAGCATGTTTTTGAATTGTGATTACATGATTTTTCTTTGAAAAATCAAAAAATGCTTTTTTAATATACAGGTTGTCCGCGTTTTTTGTAGTAGGACTTTCACAACTTGTACTAAAAGTTCATGTAAATATATATGTACAGATGCGTCGTTTTCGATTTACAGAGTGTTCAAGTTTAAAATGAGAATTAATTTTTTATTCGTGAAACGAAAACCCCTTTTTAGACTTTGTTGAAACTTGGCAACTTTGTTTGTAATAATAATACTCATTTTCTCACATAATTTAATTTGTCCTATTTTCTCCAGTGGCGTCACAACAAGATACCAGCTTGATAAAAATAGAAAAAAATATGGTACGCCACTGCTTTTTGGTAAGTTTGAAATTTTTCTCAGATTTAGCTATCAAAAATACAACTTTTTTTGTTATTTAATTTTTTTCCTATCTCGCTTTGTTTAGTCAGAAATAAAACATTTTCATGAATAGGTTCGAGATTTGCTCAATTTATTTATTTGTTTGTTACAAAGTGTGCCGTGAATATGTCTGTTTTTGAGTTGCCAAGGATTTTTTGTTGGAACATTACATCCTTCCCAATAGATTAAGCGGTCAATTATTTCTTGAATTTTTAACTACCCAGCATGATAACATGCTAGACGATGTTCCTTTTCAACAAAGAATAGACTCGTTTTTTCAATTAGATTGATGCCCTTCCCAGTAGTATGTGATGGTACGAAACTGGCTGAATACAGTGTATCCACAGACATGGGTGGATCGTAAAGGTCTAGTTGGGTGGTCTCCGCGATCGCCTGATCTAACACCTCTGGATTGATTTGGTTGGGGGTTTATTAAGGATGCAGTTTACTCTACGCCTGTTACTTGAACACTGTAAATCGAAAACGACGCATCTATACATATATGTTTACATGAACTTTTTTTTTTAAAGGACTTTTAGTACAAGTTGTGAAAGTACTGCTACAAAAAACGAGGACACCCTGTATAATGGGATAAAAAAACATCTATTGATGGTATTTTAGAATTTACACTTTGAAAAGGCGATTTTGGCTTTAATGTCAATGATCTAAGTTTCCTAACCTAATTGTATGACATCAACTGGAAAAGTACTGGATACCACAATCTGTCCTCTAAAAAAAACAATATTCCCACATCTCCAAAGAGATCCGCAGAACTGATAGGATCAAATCCGGCCTATATACGTAAGTTGATGGACGTGTCGCGACCTTGCAGCCTCGAAACTTTTTTATTCCCTTGTAAGTCGAGTTTCCATCGGCAATTCAACACTCCGGGTGTGATTCACAACTAAAAATTGATATTATGCCACGAGCCGGTATCATGGAATAACTGATTTCGGTGTCTCCATTTGGCAATCCACGTGGGAGAGTCAGCTGGGAAGTGGACTGATCGTAGGAGGCGAACTTTTCAAAGTTAACGGAATCCCTGGGTACATATATGAAGAAAACAACTTTTAAATTTGATACGTCACTTAATAGCGTTCGACGACGTAGCCGCAACAATTAATTTTTATTAGCAATAACGCTGGATAGAGACGCGAGCCGCCTCTCACCGCCGTTTATAAGGAAATAAAATTAATTTCGTTTTTCTAGAAATTAATTTGCAATGCCTTATGGGATTGCGGATAAGGTTCTCATTCGATGCCGTTGATGTAAACTAATTAAAAATAAAATGTTGCTTTTATGTGTCTAACAGAGTAAACAACGTTTTTACCTCTGTTTCCAGTCTCGTGAGGAATCTAAGAGAGGTCAACGGATAAGCTTATCTTAAGGCGTAGATGTATTGTCCTGTGAAATGGAATGCTGTAAAATTATAACAGTTAAAATGGGTTATTCGTTGTGGAATTCCAATTGTTATGTGAATTTATTACTCTGCAAGTGTTTAGAATGATGTTCTGCAATAATAATTTACGTTCAAGAGCGGAAAGTGGTATTTCATAGATGGTTTTCGTTCTTCACGGATTTTTGCTGACCGCAATCTTTTTGTTTATATATTATTATGTTTTTGTGGACGCCTTTATTTTTTTATGTTGTTTTGTTGTTATTGATATTGTTATATGGGACTCTCTCAGCGTGTGGGTTTCTTTTTTATTTTATTTTTATTTTGATTAAAATTTTATATGTTGATATGTTACTCTAATTTCTCTAAATGAAAGATATGTTTAAGTTACACAATATCGATATATTACAGGATTTTACTGGTCATGGGATTGTTTACAATTTACAAATGTTATACTCCTTATACTAAATTAATTAAACAAGAAATTTCCCCCCTAAATTCTACTGTTACAGTGCATAATGATTTTTTTATACTGTAAGTAGTTCAGTTGATTAACAATGGAATTATTATTCACGACAATTCACCACCAAGATGGCTTGATAAGTATACTGTTTTCACTACTTTGTTGGTTTTAATTGATAACAATTATTTTTTCTATGAGCAAACTAGCGATGTTACTGCTACAGGTAAACATGGAAGACTGGCTACCTCGAGCCCGGAGATTACTTTTAAGAAACGTGAAAAACAAGTGACAATTACTATGGCAACAATAACCAACATTTTTGAAATTTTATTTATGCAAATACTGATTTATGATGCATGAAATTTACATTTTCAGCTTCCTTGCATTTTTTTGCATCTTTTGATACCAATTGCACGTTTCTGGATTAAGTTAAAAGTTATGCCAAAATTTTACTTACATTTACAAATTTGTCTGTCCTTTCACTGTCTTTAGTACAACCTTTTTAACACCTTTCATACAGTCTTTACTCGTTTTTCAGATGTAAACGAAAGAAAATTTCAAAGTACTCCGATCTGTCAAGTACCTAATATAAAGTTTGCACAACAATTTGAACTTTGGTTGGAGTTTAAACACAGTTTATGAAGTTATGAGGGTCTTTTACATTCTGCACATATGATTTTGCAGTCCTAATACACCTTTACAATTAAAAATTTACAAATTCTAACGGAACAACAAATGTCAACATTTATATGATACATAAAAGTTTCCACAGATGCATAGGTTTAATTCCACACATACATTCTGGTTACAGGTACACTATGCTTTGTTTACATTCCAGTTTTATTGCATGAATCAATATTTTACATGTGAAAAACCTTCGTCGATGACTTGTCAAAATTTCACTATATTATTAAATGTGCTCATGCCAGAACTTACAATGAATATGCAAATTCACTTTTTGTCATAANATTAAAATTTTATATGTTGATTTGTTACTCTAATTTCTCTAAATGAAAGGTATGTTTAAGTTACACAATATCGATATATTACAGGATTTTACTGGTCATGGGATTGTTTACAATTTACAAATGTTATACTCCTTATACTAAATTAATCATACAAGAAATTTCCCCCCTAAATTCTACTGTTACAGTGCATAATGATTTTTTATACTGTAAGTAGTTCAGTTGATTAACAATGGAATTGTGCATTTATTACACATAAATGCAGTGAAAATTTTTAATGTAGAAATTTATATAGCGCTTTAGTTGTAAAATTTGCAAAGTTTAGCTAATTGTCGACACTTACGAACGTAGATTTGTTGCTGGTTATTTAATTTACATGTAACCTCGCTTCACTTTAAATTCTCCTTCACGTAGTCGCGCTGTTCTGACGTTCCTCGTAGAAATGACGTCTAGCCACGGAGATTGCCGAATATACCTTGTAGGTTTCTTTTACAAAAATTTTTCCAGATGAAACTGCACTGCACTATTTTTTTTATGGATTTCACTTAACACTTTTTATTTATGCTCGTTAACCTAGTTTCAGTTTGGTGTTTTCAAATAACTTGTGTTGATGTTATTGAATGACTTTTCGAACTTTTGTCACTTCTACTAATGTGACTTTCTGACTTCTGACAGTTATATCTATTCACGACAATTCACCACCAAGATGGCTTGATAAGTATACTGTTTTCACTACCTTGATGATTTTATTTGATAGCAATTGTTTTTTCTAGGAGCAAACGAGCGATGTTATTGCTACAGGTAAACATGGAAGACTGGCTACCTCGAGCCCGGAGATTACTTTTAAGAAACGTGAAAAACAAGTGAAAATTACTATAGCAACAATAACCAACATTTTTGAAATTATACTTATGCAAATACTGATTTTTGGACTGATTTATGATGCATAAAATTTACATTTTCAGCTTCCTTGCATTTTTTTGAATCTTTTGATACCAATTGCACGTTTCTGGATTAATTTAAAAGTTATGCCAAAATTTTACTTACATTTACAAATTTCAACTAAATTTTGATAAATAGATTAATTCTCAGCATGTCTGTTCTTTCACTGTCTTGAGTACAACCTTTTTAACACCTTTCATACAGTCTTTACTCGTTTTTCAAATGCAAACGAAAGAAAATTTCAACGTACTCCGATCTGTCAAGTAATATAAAGTAATAACAATTTGGACTTTGGTTGGAGTTTAAACACAGTTTTTGAAGTTATGAGGGTCTTTTACATTCTGCACATATTATTTTGCAGTCCTAATACATCTTTACAATTAAAAATTTACAAATTCTAACGGAACAACAAATGTCAACATTTATATGATACATAAAAGTTTCCAAAGATGCATAGGTTTAATTCCACACATACATTCTGGTTACAGGTATACTATGCTTTGTTTACATTCCAGTTTTATTGCATGAATCAATATTACATGTGAAAAACCTTTGTCGATGACTTGTCAAAATTTCACTATATTTTTAAATGTGCTCATGCCAGAACTTACAATGAATATGCAAATTCACTTTTTGTCATAATTTTGACAGTCGAGACGTTTTATTGTGAAAATTTATCAGTTACAACATTTGAATTTATACTATTGATAAATATCTTTCAATTTAAATTGATTACAGTAATTCACACACTGTTTGTGTCTATTTAAAATATATTCAATCTAAATTTTGTGTTTATTCGACAATTTCATGTTTTGGTTGCCGAGAAAAGAATCGATATAAAATTTCCGATTTAATAAAACATAATTATATTATATTCCCATTATATTTGAAAAAACTCATATGAATACCAGAAAACCCGGAAGAAGTAATTGTTATTATTTTTACTCTTCTCAGTTAATAACTAATTTTATTTTTCTCCACACATTACTAGTAACATGACCGACATAAATCCGGTACTTGTTGCGGTGACTGTACCAACAATCACTAACCGTTTTTTCATATACCTCCACATGTCATTAAAAGCCTGAAGTACTACCAATTATTAATTGTTGCTCCGCGAAATGAATGCGAACGTACCCTTTTCATTATGCCTACTGAAATAACTGGACGTGATAATACCTCATACCTTCTTTTCACAGCGATGCTGAATACTTAGTAGGTCGCATACGTCTAGAGAACCTTGTGCGCTTATTGTATTGCGGAGGTTACAAATCACTGCTACCGATATATTGTTGTAGCTGATGCAGCAATACTATAGTCCATCTAAAAATGCTTTAGAGCTGAATGATAGAAGAAGAGGTGGTCTAAAGGCAGGATAATGTCATAGCTAGATCAGATGTTTCCCTTAGCTAGGAATTGTGTCAGTTTTATCATTTATTTTATGTTTTTTTGTGCGAATTGCAACTGATTTTTGCAAAAGAAAGGCGTGAATGTACGAAAAAAATACATTTTTGTGTCTGGTGTTGGTGTCTGGTACTGGTGTTGTTGTTGCTGTTGTTGTTGCTGCTGCTGCTGTTGCTGCTGTTGTTGCTGTTGTTTGTGTCGCTGTTGGTGCTGTCGTCGTCTTTGTTGTTGTTGTTCTCATTGTTGTTGTTGTTGTTGTTGTTGTTGTTGTTGTTATTGTCGTTGTCAATATTGTTGTTATTTGTTGTTGTCGTTGTTGCTACATGCTGTAGTTGTTGTTTCTGCTGCTGCTGCTGTAGTCGTTGTTGTTACTGTGTTGTTCCTGCTGCTGCTGCTGCTGTTGTCGTTGTTGTTACTGTGTTGTTCCTGCTGCTGCTGTTGTCGTTGTTGTTACTGTGTTGTTCCTGCTGCTGCTGCTGCTGTTGTCGTCGTTGTTGTTGTCGTTGTTGTTATTGTTGTTGTTGCTGTTGTCGTTGTTGTTGTTGCTGTTGTCGTTGTTGTTGTTGCTGTTGTCGTTGTTGTTGTTGTTGTTGTTGCTGCTGTTGTCGTTGTTGTTGCTGCTGTTGTCGTTGTGGTTGTTGTTGTTGGTTGTCCTTGTCATTGTCGTCGTCCTTGTCGCTGTCGTTGTCCTTGTCATTGTCGTTGTCCTTGCCGTTTTCCTTGTCCTTGTCGTTGTCCTTGTCCTTGTCTTTGTCGTTGTCGTTGTCCTGGTTCTGGTCCTTGTCCTCGTCCTCGTCGTCGTTGTCGTCGTCGTCGTCGTCGTCGTCGTCGTCGTCGTCGTCGTCGTCGTGGTTGGTGCTGCTGCTGCGGCCGCCGTTATTGTTTTTATTGTTGTCTAAAACCACTTGGATAGATATCGAAAATCAACAAACATCTAAAACACTGAAAGTAACTGTCTGCAAATCCGTTGTTTTTCAACGAATCTTGACGATTTTTTTTAACTTAAAGCTCATAAGCTTTCCGAATATGTAATAATATATCACTATATCACGCGCGTGCGTGGTATATTTCATTTTGCAAAGGTTTAAAAATAAAAAAAACATTTCCAGGTTGCAAATTTAAAATTAAAAAAAAATGATAGATTTCAATGTATTATTATGAAATCTACCAAGAAAAAAATCAATGCGATTGTGGAAGATCCTCGGGATTGTCCAAACTAATAATTAGATAATTTGTTTACCAGGCCATAACTTGTAAAGTATTCAACTTACCGATTCCAGATTTCGTGTAAGTTATTAGACAGGGATAAGGAATGAGAGGATGCGATGACAAAACGTTCTGGTAATAAATAATAACGCAGTTTATAAATGTTTAATTCAAAAGTCATAAATAAACTTCTTCTGTTTATAACTTTTGATCTAATCAATATTTTTCGTTCGAGGGCTAGTTTTGTAGGTCTTTTGAAGAAGAAAAGAAAAGGTACTTTACTGTTTTCTCGTGGAAATGACCGGAAAAAAGTTATAAGCGAAAAACGTGAATTTACGTAAAAATTATACAATTAACCAGACTGTAAACAATCTTCCCCCCATTTTTATGACTGTGGAAACTAATACGTTGTTATTATACATAATATTGAGCATCTATAGTGATAAACTCGCTTGCCGAAACAAAAAGTCGCGAAATGTTCATTTCTCAGCTTATTTTCCTGGCCTAGACACTTTATGGCAAGGCGTTCTAAGGGGAAAACCAGCTGAATCCCCTGAAAAAGGAATACTGAAAAAAAGGCGAACGCTTCGCCAAGCACCGCGATTCGTAATTTCACACCACGCGTCGGCGCGCCGCCTGATTGGAAAAGTGTGCAGGGCGAATACCGGTGGGCACATTAAATGGTATATCGAAGAATCTCCGCATGAAATTATGATGTACTGTGATAGTTGAAACATCGCGGTAGCCGAAGAAAAGGACTCGGCGTAGGCGTATACGTTCCGCGCCGTTTGCTCGCTTAGCGAAACTTACGCCGGATATAAATCTAATTTTTTTTATTGGCGCGAGCCAGTTCGTAGTAAGCTAGACGGCCGTAAATTAATTGGTGAATACCATATTTCTGCGAATCCGGCAATCGATGTTGAACCAGGTGGTGATATATGAATATTATTTCAGCGGAATCGGGCTCTTAGCCGCTGGAGATATAGAGCGGCTATCAGTTCGAGTTGTATTAGATAGAAGCTTGGTTAAACACCACAGTTTTCTATAAATATTTCCTTATTTGGGAAATATCTTTAAAAACTAGCAAATTATCATTTAATGGATATAGTTGCTTCTTATACAAGCGATTCTATCTCTTTTTACAAACTTCTAAAGCGCCAATACAATGCTCGACAGAATTCTTACCATTTCTATGTCTAAATTAGTGTTGCTTAGCCAAAGTGGCTATACAAGCGGTTTTCCATAGCCGCAGAAGAAGTCTGATGAGTATTCGAACAGAAGAATAGATAAGTCTCAGCATAGAGATGTCGAGCTTCAACACCATTACCATTGGCAAGTCCATACACAAAATGCACATCTGCTATTTCTGTATTGTTGTATAATGTCACTATGTATTATTCAATCATTTTTCGACACAAGCTAACAATAAAAATTAAAGTACATTTAAGGAGAATAAATAAGATATGACAAAGGTTTTAATAAAATTGAAAATACTTGCAAAACGGAATGCTGTTCAGAATTTCTAAGCACATATCCTTTTCCATTATTTTTTTTGACACTATTAAACTTACGTTTTTCAGTTAAACAGCAAAAAATTTAAAGGAGCAAAAAAACTTCCAAATTTTTGTAGTGATTTTGAATTTTGGAAAAAAAGACAAATTTTTCATTTTTTTTTAATTTCAAATAAATTTTTCTCGACATTTGAAATATTCGATGTAAAATTGTAAATTAGATAACGCAAACAATTTTGAAAAATTAGATTTTTCCAATGTTTTTTTTTCAAAAATTTTGATTTTTTGTTTGCCTCATGGGCATGTATTGAGCTAAAAAAAAACCTACAAACATTGGTACTTTTCCCAATATTTGCAAAGTAGTCGTTGATTTTCCAAAACTGCAGAAAATTGAAAAGAAAACAAAATGAAACTGATGAATCAGGTTAAATAATCCTGGCATTGATTAAGCCAGTAAAATTTTTGCCTTGCATTATTTTTTTTGAGTGCTGAGAGTGATGGCAAAAAAAAACACTAAAAAAAATTGGAAATGTTTTGCTGAGAGTTGTTTGTTTCAAACACGTTAATATTCAAATTTCAATTCAATTTTTTTCATAATGTAATTTTGAATTGTTCGACAGAAAACTATACAGGGTGTCCCGAAATTCATGGAACAAAATTTGGTCACAGATTCTAAAGACAAATTTAGGGTACCCGTATTTTTTATTTTTGCCAAGTGGCCCCCTTTTCGGAGTTACAGCCCCCTCAAGTCCGCGCCTAAGTATAATCTTTTTTTTATATCTCAGAACCCTGTTGTACGAGAATCACTAAATTTGGTACACAGGGGTTTTATGACATGTGGAATCTGATGGTGTTACGTTTTTTGGCGGGAAACCCCCTTAAGATAATTTTTCGTTGGCCCCCTTGTCTTTGGAGCCAAACAAATTTGGTCGCATATTTAAATTTCTTAAAAAACATCAGTCCACTAGAAAACCATTAAATTTAGAAACTTTTTGTCTCTTTATATTTTTTTGGTAAAATGCAATGTTCTCGAGAAAAATGTCAAAATGTGATCGAATGCCTATCCTGATTCGCCATTTTCCTCAAAAACATTGCGTTTTACGAGACAAAAATTTTTTAAATTCAATGGCTTTCTAGCTAACTAGTAATTTAAAAAAAAAATAAAGACAAGGCGGCCCACGAAAAAGTGTCTTAAGGCGGTTTCTTGCCAAAAAATGTAGCACTGTGAGATTCCACATGTCATAAGACCCCTGTGTACCAAATTTAGTGATTCTCGTACAACATGGTTTTGAGATATAAAAAAGACTTCTTAGGGGCGGACTTCAGGGGGCTGTAACTCCGAAAGAGGGGGCTAGTTGGCATAAAGAAAAAATACGGGTCCCCTAAATTTGTCTTAAGAATCTATGACCAAATTTCGTTGCATGAATTTCGGGACACCCTGTATAGGCAAAAAAATTGTTTGGACTCAAATAATATGAATTTACTCCAATCTTTTGCCCTTTTATTGTTAGGTATTAAAGTTAGTGGCGTATAGAAAGGTTCAAATGTCAATTTTTGTACGAACGTTGGTTCTAACAATATGAAAAAAAAACTTTGTTAGCACCTTTGTTGCGGAAACAATTGACTTTTCCGTTACAGAAATGCGTGATATGGAATATTAGAATAATTGTTGTCCATTTGTGCTCTTATTGATTTGACTCGGACTGACATTTGTCTGGGTTGTGAAACATGTGCCATGCGCCCTGCTACTGCGTGAATTGTGGGTATTTTCGGCACGCTTTCGTCACTCTACAGCATGCTTATGTTATTTTTTCGTCTTATTTTAAGTTTTGTAAGAAATTAACTAGCTTGTTACAGGGGGTGATTTAGTGATCCTAGAAAAACATTGTACTGGTGTTACTATGTCGAATCGAATATATTTTTTCAATATATGCAGATATTAAATCATTTAATAAATTCTCCTCAACCTTTGCAGTCCTTCCACATTCCAGTTTTGACCTAATCGCCCTGTACAGTATGTAAAACGATTTACTATGCCAAGAATTAAAAAAAAATTGTCCACTACATAAAACAACAATAGGAAACGCCAGTATGTTTATTGACTTACCAGCGTAATAAAGTTTATGGGAATTTTTTCAGTTTTAATTGACAATCGATAGTGTAGATAAAATAAAGGTATTAATTCTTGCCATAAAGAGTCTCAGCATTCATAGCTGACCAATGAAAATCCCACTTTTAAAGGCAAGGTGTGAAACGGTAGGACAAGCTGTAGAACTAGATGCTGTATTTTATTTCTCGGTAAGTAAATATTCTATGATTTCAATTCCACACGTCGGATAAATAAATAAACCAATGCAATTTACCTTCAGCTGCATTTTAAGAATGTTTAAATAAAAGATTCTCAATTTATTGAAGGTTGGCAACTGCGCAGATTACTATCTTCACAATTTAGCCACCTAATAGAGAAATGCAGCGTGCGTAAAGTCGTCATTTTACACGTGGTATAAAAAATATTCTTAAGAATGTAAAGCTCACTGAAGCATTTAAGGTAATTGCGATATTTGTCATATCTGATATTTTAATTACCACGTACTTGGGCCGAGAACTTTACGAGGTACTCGCTGCGCGATAATTGAATTGTTTTGACAAAGAACCTTGAATAACTCAGAAACACAACAATATATCGTTTTTTCAATTGTAAAAACTAACACGTACCAAGTTTTACGATTTAAATAGCAGATACACATCATATTACGCTTTGATGTCTATTCTTACTCTCTGTGAATTACTATAATGTAAATACAAACAATTATTTATAATTACCACATTCACATAGAAAGAAACGAAGCTTTTACACACGACAGTCTGTTATTGTGATTTAAAATGTAAGTTTAACCATTCATTTTATAGCCTGCTTATCTACTTCCTTAAAGATAAACTTGAACAAATAGTGAATGTAAGCGATTATTATAGGCTGATGCGAATAAAGATAAGAATTGTTAATAAAACCCAACCAATGATCATTAAATAAATTAAACCAATAAGAAACAAATGAGTATTCAATGAACTGAAATGGAATAATGTAATAATAAGAGTGTTATGAATAAATAAGTCAAACAATTCCTTTAAGGATCCTTGCAAACAATTTCTGTTATTTAGTGGCTTTTCCTCGTATTTCGTAGCCATGTTGATGGTTGAGACACCTTGTAAATTCACGGGATAAATACCAGCGAGATGAAAAATGCCGATTTGCAACAAACTAAACGCAACCGGCCTTAAATAGAATACCAGTTGAAAACTTATGCGCCTGAATTGCCCGCCGCGAATAAGCATGATGAAAATAACAATCAGTAGTGCGCATACGAAACGAGGATTGCGACACCTAAGTCGTTAATGGTATCAGATATAAATTTTATTGCAAACAGAAACCGTGACACCGAGTTATGATCCAATAATTTTCAACCCGATGTTCCTTTGTCATTTATTTAGGCTGCAAATATTCATATTTTATTGCGAATTTATGCAGCGTCACCGGGATAAATTCCTGCCGGCCGATTAAAAATAAGCGAGGGGCTGCTCTCCCCCATTTGACATCCTCAATTTTATTGCCCATTAATTGCTGTCCAACAACCTAACTTTTATATTTTGGCTTTTATGACGTATCCCGTAACTTGTCTTGGAATAAGAATACTGAAACTTTATTCTCCCCATAAGTCGACTGATTCCCCAAGAAATTCTGAGTGATAAAGCATGATAAAATTCTATTTATTTAATTCAAGGAATACTTATTTGATATAAATAACATTTACAGCGAAACTGTACTGGCCGTTTTCCGACAACCAGTGTCACTTACAGCTCTGTTACACATTTCTGTGCACAATTTACATACGCATAGGGGAACAGGTAGATTTCGACCTTGAACTTGCCTTGCCGTTTATTCTAAAAGCAGTCTTCTTCGTTTGGTCGTGAAAATAATACTAAATTGTCCCCCGTGTAGGGTCGTTAATGGAGCAGAAAGTGTAGTCTTCCCGAAACAGCGGAACAGTGGTTTGTAAGGAAGAATCGGCGTGTGAAGAAAAAAAGGGAAGACGTGTCTCCAAGGGCGATCAAGGCCTTCGAATGATTTGTTGCGGTGTAAGGCAGGTAATTTCGAAAAATGTGTGTTAAGCGTATGTTAATGTCTTCCTGTCGTAAAACTGGACATTAAAATAACAAATTATTCGCAGCAAATAAAATGGATGTGACGCATCAGTTGCATTTAAATTCCAAACAAAGAACGGGTTACATATTATTACATGGACGTTGAAAATGTATGTTTGTTGTAACATATACCTACGGTAGTTGTAACATTTGTATTAGTGATTCTATTAAGGACTTCAAACAGAACAAAATGTTACTTGATCATTTGATGGACAAACACTCTATGTAAATAATTTTATGCTACCGTATAGAAAGCGTTATAAATATTTGTTAATTTTACTTAAAAAAATCTATTATTATCCACTTTAAGATGTTGTCGCAATAGGAATCAGAGTTAAATTTCCTGGCGTATTTAAAACATCGTCAAAATCTTCCTTCTTAACTTGAACAGAAAATGATTCAGTATAATTTTCTGAGTATTTTGAAATAAAAAAAATTTAAATTTTTTTTTGTAGGTTTTAAATTAAAAAGAAAAAATTTCGACATTTGAAGATATTCTGAGAACTTGTAAAAAAGTTGACGCAAATGAATTTTAAAAAACTTTGAAAAATAGATTTTTTTTAAATTTAAAAAATTTTTTTCATTCGACACTAAAAAAAATTGTTTTCGACATTTCAAATATTCAATGTGAACTTGTAAATAAGATAACGCAAAAAAATTTTAAAAAATTTTGAAATATTAGATTTTTTTAATTTAAAAATTTTTTTAGTTTAGGTACATTTAAAAAAAAATTTCTTCGATGTTTGAAATATTCAATGCGAACTTGTAAAAAAGATAACGCATAAACATTTTGAAAAATTCGATTTTCTTTTAAATTTCAATTTTTTTTTCGTTAGGTACATAAAAAAAAATTTTTTTTTCGACATTTGAAATATTCAGTGAGAACTTGTAAAAAAGATAACGCAAAAAAATTTTAAGAACTTGAAAAATTAGATTTTTTTAAATTTCAAAATTTTTTCATTCTACATTAAAAAAAATTCTTTTCGACATTTGAAATATTCAATGTAAACTTACGAGTATAAAACAACGAAAAAAATGTTTAAAAAATTTGGAAATTTTTTTTTTATTTTTTAATTTAGGTACATTAAAAAAAATTTATTTTCGACGCTTGAAATATTCAATGTGAACTTGTAAAAAGGCAAAGCAAGAAAATTGTAAAAAAATGTAAAAAATTAGATGTTTAAATTTTTTTGTATGAACCAACATTAAAAATTTTTTTTCGACATTTGAATTAGACAATGTAAACTTGTAAAATAGATGAACGAAGAAAATTTTTAAAAATCTTGAAAAATTTGATTCTTTTTTCAAAATTGATTTTTTTTAATTTGAAAATTTTTTTATTTTAAATTTCAAAATATAAATTATTTCGATATTTGGAATATTCAATGTGACCTTGTAATAAAAATAACGCAAAAAAGTTTTAAAAATTTTTGAAAATTTTATTTTTTTTAAATTCCGAAATTTTTTAATTTTGGTACTTAAAAAAAATCGACATTTGAAATATTCAATGTGAACTTGTAAAAAAGAACGCAAAATAATTATTAAAAACTTTGATTAGATTTTTTTAATTTAAAAATTTTTTTTTCAACATTTGAAGCATTCAACATAAACTTGTAAAAATGATAATGGATTTTTTTTTAATCTTGAAAAATTTGATTTTTTTTTCCCAAATTTTTTTTTATTTAATTTTTTTTTATTTTAAAGTTCATATAAAAAATTATTTGACATTTGAAATATTCAATGTGAACTTGTAAAAAAGATAAAAACAATTTTAAAAAATTTTGAAAAATTAGATTTTTTTTCAAAATTGTTTTTTTTTTAAAATTTTGAATTTTTTTCGCTTTTCGATATTTAATGAGTATTTAACATGAAATTGTGTGAAAAATAACGCAAAAAAAATTTTTTCATCAAAATCTGTAATTGATGTTTAAGGAGCAATAAACTTCTTTAAATTTTTATAAAACTGACAATTGAAGAAAGAAAAACGATTCAACCGATCGATTATAAAATTTACAGGCCTTATGAGCATGTATTGAGCTAAAAAAACAAACTACAAACATTGGTACTTTTCGCAATATTTGCAAAGTAGCCGTTGATTTTCCAAAACAGCAGAAAAAGTAATTTTTTGTACATTTTCAAATTAATAATGAGTACAATATTATTATTGAGAGTATAACAATATTTCTGAGTATTTTTTTTTTCTCAAACATATCAAAAGACCCTTGAAGAGGATTAATTCAAGTTTCCAAAACCCAGTTTTCCGTTCGATGTACGATCATTAAGTTCATAAGATTTCGATGATCAAAAAAAAAGTTGATTTTTCAATCAATAGCCGATATCTCAATGAGCAAAAGTCGTACTGATACAGAAAAAAAAATTTCATCAAAATTTCAAAACTAGAATCTTCAAGCTTCAAGATGCTTCTCTATTTCCTTGATTCACTAAAAAATTTGTTTTGCTGAGTTTATATAATTTAAAAATAGAAATAAATGATAAACGTTATCGCCTTAGAATAAGCCCATCTAAAGAAACCCATTCGGTAACTCTATTACAGCGATCCGAGCTGAAACCGCGCTTGAGCTCGCTCGTTGGGGACCCGTAGCGCAAGGCCTATATACGCGGAGCAGCAACAAAAATTGCCCACAATAAACGTCTGGGCGCACGGCAACATATATGTAGGCCTTTTTTCGAATTACCCCATGCGAGCCCATAGCATTATTCATGTATCCATAAACCAGACCTCACACTGACTCTCTAATAGCACCGAGAGATAATGGTGCAGTTAGGCATCGGTCTGACGTTCAAATAATAATGGCATTAGCACCTCACCATGATATTATGGCGTGTAAAATTACCAACAAACTTATGATTAAGCCCATCTCGGCTGTTGATGGAGTCAAGTGCTCGCAAACACAATTATTTGTAATGATATGCAAAGTCGATAGTCTGTATTACTGAAATTTAGCCCTAATACGTGCTCCGGAGCTGTTATTTCTTTATTTAATTTCAATAAACGCCGAATTTCACCGTTCACGGGCGTATAATGCAGTGCAGTTTTAAAAATACGCGTTCAAATTGAGACCTCACAATAAATAACACTTTAAAAATAAAGTAAAACTACAAAAATTGGTCATGCAAAAAACAATTCAAATTAATCTAGTTGACATTGTCGCTTCAAATTTTTATTTTTTCTATGAGTTTTATATTTTATATGTAATGTTATTCTATTAACATTTATAAATTACGTTTATAAGGGTACCATTTGAAAAAGCAAATCTCGAAATGTAGAAAGAAGATCTGTCTATCGCGGCTATATTTTTGTGGAAGGTGATTTTAGACTAACAAAAATAAAACACTTTTTTATGATATATTAAATTGATACAATACAACAACTAAACAAAACAACTAAATAATTGCCTCAAGTTCAATTGATCTGCCTTATTTTTGTATGCGTTTGCTAATCCCTTTATTACTTTATTTCTTGCTTAACAATTTCTCCACATTTGTTTCCTAAATCTTCTCTAACGAGCCCATTATCGTAAACATTTTTCTTAATACTACTCCAGAAATGAAGACAATTGTTTACTTCACTTTAGAAGGAACCAAATGTGTGGCTAAGTCCGATTATGAGGTGATTGTGGATAAATAATTTTAAACAATCCCATAGTAGAACTTTTTGTTGTCTACTATTTTACTGGTTACTGCAATCAAGGCCAGTGCTGTCGTATGACTCGGATTTTATACTCATCAATTTTTTAACTATATTTGGGTTGCCTAAAAATGCACTCTTAGATTTTGCAGCATTATCAAACAAGCAAATAAAAAATTGCTTATGTGATTATGGTCACAAATATTCTCTATTTCGACATATTTCTTCTGTTTCTCGCGAATTTAAGATCCAACAGTCCAGTTCGTGTACATTTTTATTAAAATTTATTAAAACATCTATTTGAAAATGGCGTGTACACCTTAATTTTAACGCAAGTCGAGAGCACTACTCGGTATTCTTGGTGGTATTGACCCCATTGTTAACAAGAGTTACATAAACTAACCGCAGTGAATGAAGGATTGACGATTAATATATCATAATAAACTGACGAGGGAACAATAAATACGAAAATAAAACCTTAGTATCCTACAGTTTAAATTTATGCAGTAGGCAGGACTCGCAACAATACAATGTCGAACATTTTTTTAATTTTATTATCCGAAAGCAGAGATATATCGCCATTGTTCGCCTCACGAATAAATTAAATCGTTAACGTTTATAGTGTTCGAAACTAGTTCGATCGGTAAAATTCGGATGCAGTGGAAGATTTAGGATATGCAGTTTGATTTTTACGATGACATGGTTTCAAACAATATTTTACACATTTTCGAGTAGCGTAGTCAGATTTTATATAAAAAAGGGTTATCTCTATATTAAAAAAAAACAATTAAATCCAACAACAAATACTTTTTATCGGGTATCCCAGAATTCACGTAAGATTTGAATTTTGCGCCATTTGTACGGTACAGTGTTGCCAACGAAGAGAAAGACGCAGCGTGACAGCTGAGAGTTTAATTAAAAACTTGTGAATTCTATCAAAATTACTTTTGCGTAAATTTTGGACACCCTTTACAAGGGTGTATTTATGCTAATGGGTCACACTGTACAGGGTGTCCCACAGTTCGCTTCTCGGGCCCATAACAGACAATCGTGACATAAGTTAGCAGTTTTTCTGGCATTTTTTTGACATTCACCATAAATTAAAATCATGTCAACCTTTTCATTGTTTGTGAAAATTTTTTAATATTTAGCAACCACTTACTAGTTTGTTTATCATGCAAAAAATAGCGTTTGACAGAAACTAATATACAGGGTCGGAAAGTCCCCATGGTTCATCGGCCGTTACGTAAGAGCGATAAAATAAGTGCGATAGAGAAGGATGGCTATAATGAAGGCGTTTCATAGACACCGCCCGTTTCGCCCTTCCACAAATAAGATCCACTTCCACTTGTAATTCAGCGACCGGTGGTCATCTTTGCTTTCGTCGTTTGGCTTTTCTTTAATAGATGTCACTACTTATACAATTTCGACTTCGGTATTCCGATATGTTAATACCATCCCTTAAAAGAGGGCAGCACAACGCGTAACAAAAAAAACTTTTTACAGTAGCTAGTAGATACCTCTGTTTGTAAATCTAGTGACCTTGTTTCCCCTACTGAGAAGTTATTCAAATGGAGTATAGTGCTCAGCTGCATTTAAAGTTAATTTAGTTGTTATTTAAGTATACTTTTTAAAATGACTTAAAAATCCCAAGAAATAAAGCAAAATTCCCTATTTCTCCAATTCCAACAAAATCTGTAGATCTGGCGTCACTCTTTCTAGGACTGCCCTCTGTAAACGGATTGTATTAACATATCGGAATACGAAGTCGGAATTGTATAAGTAGTGACATCTATTACAGAAAAGGCAAACGACGAAAACAAAGATGACCACCGGTCGCTGAATTACAAGTGGAAGTGGATCTTATTTGTGGAAGGTGACTATGAGACGCCTTCATTATAGCCATCCTTCTCTATCGCATGAGTTTCTATGATGAACCATGGGGACTTTCCGACCCTTTATAAACAGACTTGTGACAGCAGTTTCGGCCATCGTTTTCGCAGCAATTCCACTACAATAGGATACATTTTTGTATAATGTTTGTGATTGTAACTTTTTAAGAAGAGATAGAGGAAAAATTTCTGCATAAAAAAATAAATAATATTAGTTATCATAAAAAATAGGTATGTTCGTGGAGAAAAAAAGTTAATGACACCATTTTTTTTATTATCCGAATTTAAAAAAAAATATTTTTCAAGTGTAAAAACAGACCTTAGCGAGTCCCTATTCACACCATCTAAACACGTCGTGTTTACTGTCGTTTTTCGTTTGTCTGTTATGGGCCCGAGACGCGAACTTTGGGACACCCTGTACATTAGTCCGACCTGATTAAAAACAAAGTTAAATGCAAACGTCTTAACCACATAGAATAATTTGCATTACAATGGTTAATTACTTCTTCATTATTGAATTCAGTCTAATTGTGATTGAGCGAAGACATATCGACGTGAATTGCATTTATACCATAATGGAAGGAAGGAGTGGCAATTGCTTTCCTCTTCGAATAAACTATTAGAAGGCAGTATTAATACACTATTTTTACCGGAAGACTAGAATGCGACGTTGCCGAATTATGTATATACTATTACATTCGTGAAAATTGCTCTCACTTGAACCGTGAAACGACTATACAATAATTTTATTTGACATTTATGTAAACTTTGTTGTTTAACGAACCATTATTAGAGCAACACGTGTTGATAGGAGCTAAATTACAGCAGTCAGTGGATATAATAGGCCATGATTATCTCGTTCTAGCTCGGAATAAGTTACCTATTAGGGACATGATCGTTTCCTGGGTTAATTTTCTCGGTTGTGTAGTTATTTTTAAAATAAATGGACGTATATTTAAAGTAGTCTTTGTTGTCGACGATGTCCAATGAAGAGCCAGACAAGTTTTAGTTTATCTAAATCTGTTCAAAATTTCTTCTGTCAGATAATTTTTTTGATAGTTTAAAATTTGAAATTTCTATTATTATTCTTGTTATTGTTATTATTATTGGGATTTCAACTACATTACTGATAGATGGAGGTAGAAATTTCAAAGTTTGAAGGGTCACTAGAGATGGAAATCTTATATTGTGGCATAAGTTTATATCGAAAATTCTAAATAAAAGTAAACAAGGCAACTACAGTTTTATTCTTATATAGAAAACAAACAAAACCAAACTGAAACTTCCAGTAACGAACTCGATTATCGATAACAAAAATACTATGGTTCCTAAATCGACCGGAACATCAACATTTGATTATAGTACTTTGAGAAACAATGCGAAATCAAATTTGTGAATTTTTCTCGAATTATTTGTCGATTTGTTTTTGTTTTTAATTAATGCCAAATATTTGAAAATTTAACATAGGTCCTTAAGGGAATTGCTACGATGCATACGCTTACCATCGAATTACGGGTAAAAAGATGCAAATGGTAAGACGAAAAAGATATAGACATCTACCTGAATCATTAACTAATAGATGAGAGAAACAAAAAAGTAGGTTACCTCACATTTCATAGAGAAACAAATTATCAAACATAAAAAGTTCTGACTTGTCGTTCGTCAAGTAATAAAGGCGAAGGAGTAACGGCAACAGCGCAATAGAGTATGAATGAGGAAAGGTGGCGGGAAATTTAAATAAACTTTACACGATACACAAATTAGTCGTTAAAAATTGATAACATTCAGCTTGCGTTCAATTGTGTAACTCAATTTGAAATACTAAATAAAATGGGAAAGTTTCAAATGAAGTATGTTTTTGAAATCTTTTTTATTTATAAGTTACGATAAACTTTCACTACAAGAAGTAAAAAATGCAGCAGCATATACAGGGTGGGCCATTAGTGTGAGAAAGTAAAATAGCTCCCTTGTTATTCATAACACAGAAAAAAAGTTTATATAAAAGTCATACAGAATGAAAAAACCTAAAGGACAAAATTAATTTGAAACACACAGGGCGATGGGTAAAAACGGGACTCGCCAAATATTACATTTTTTAAATGTAACACCCTGTATAATAAAATAATAAAAATGGAATATTTATACTTTGCATCACAGCGCATATAACAATATTATGCATTTTAATAAATTATGACATTTTTAATATCATTTTTCATTTTAAAATTGACATTTAAATAATTTCAATTATTTCTTTGCTAAAAGAGCAGTGCATGCCATGTATTCTATGTCGATTAGTTGGTGCCCTCGAACGGTGTGCGGAGGTTCTGGCTCCACAATCTTCATTTCAAGAGAATTTTTTCTGCTTTTGCTATTTTCTCTTCTAATTTTCAAGCACTCCTACTTTTTTTTCACAAAATTTCCTTTCTACCGACTCTGTTCTTCATCCGACATTCTATAGATTAAAGCTATCAGGTATGCGAGCGATCACATAGCATAATGCCAACTTAGAAATAATAAACTCAACATACTCGTGCGCTGTTGCCAAGTTTCTGAAGCAACTTTTGGTATTTATTTATGCATATTGGGTAAAAAATAATAACTGGGAAATGGAAATATATAATTTTATGTATTTTAAATTCGATTTACCTACTTCTTAACAGCACAACTGACATGTTCCAACTGCAAAATAGCAGTCTGGTGGGTGGTGGATGCTAGAAGTGGGAAATTGACAGCAAGCGCAGTGGTACACGTCTTATCTTTATCTTAAATCTATGTACCTGCTAGTAGAAAAAGGAATTTCTGCTAGGACGATTAAATAATCGATGTTACGGGGAATAATTAACAAATGCTCGTAGACGTGGAAGGTAGCCAGTTTATAATTTACGTTGCCATTAAAGTAAATATTTAATTTATTTATAATTATTATGCGCTCTGTCCACACCCTGAAATAAAATACTCCAATATGGTGAGAATGTATTGCACATGGCTTTTCGATGCCCCCGAGCAGCAGGAGTAATTGCCGGTGACTCGGTAAATGCAGTAAAGTTATTTGCGTTCTATCGCTAATTTATACAGACACACACACTCACAAATGAATGCTCCTATATAGTAATAATAATCAATAAATGAAGTCTCGGATAAGCAATAATTTACGCAATTATACAAGCGGTAGTCCTCAGTGTCTATAAACGGATTTTTTCCCGTCCGTGGTCTATAAATTAAGTTTCTCAATATTACATTTAGAGTCCATTAAGTCTCCATTGTATCAAGTTTATGGGTCGGGAAGTGCCGTAAGCGCGAAGGATTTTTTTTAGAGAATAATGGAAAATGTTGGTTCGGTATTAAAGAAAATGGCCGTTTGGATTGTCTTTAGATAAGTAGTCTTAGTGTGCGCGCAGAGTCTAACAGAGCCGGCACGGGGGTCGGTGGCCTTCACAGCTTACTCGCGTTTTGAACTATGGGGATTTTACAAAAACGTTTATTTTTCGAAAAACTCGATTTTTGCAGACTAAAAAATATTTTTCAATTTTGAAACAATCATTTTATTTTGCTCACCAAGAGTTATCCTTTCACCAAGTTTCATAAAAAAATATTTATTTTTAAGTAATAGGTTCAGCTATTTGAAAAAATTGCGATTTTTATCGGTTTTTTTGAAATAACTAAATAATTTATTTATGGATCAAAACCGGTTTGGGCTTATTCGATGCGTGTTAAAAATTCCTACAGCCAAACTAAACATTTTTTTCTAAAATGTTTAGTTTTTTTATAAATGAAAAATACTGATTTTTTTCGAACTTTGAAAGCCATTTTGAAAATGAAGCCCAAAAATTCAGGTGGGGTAAAGTAGTTCATCGAATTCTACAAAATTTTTCCTAATTTTTACATATTTTCAATTACTGAACAATTTTTTGGAAAAAAATTATGTATTTTCGAGAATTTTATTGGACTATATAGACGAAGCTACTGATGCTTGTGGACGTTCAGTAGCCAATTTTTTAATTGGTGCGTTAAAAAGTTACATTGCTGGTTACAGCCACCTACTGGCTTCTAAAGTGCTGGACAAAACCAATCGCAAAACTATTATAAATTTTGTTATTGACTGTTTTCGTTATACAGGGTGTCTGAAAAGGATAGACAACGCTTGACCAAAGGTTCCTTGGATGAAAACAAGACTATTTAGCCTACTGAGATACAGCCTTCTAAATATAGAACAGATAACCTAGTTTTTTTCAAATAATTTGAAAACTGTTTTTCTTAGAAACTTCAAATTTGGTACACATATTTTTTTATATAAGGGCAATGTAAATATGGAATTTGGTGAGAATACATATACAGGATGTTCTCTTTCTAGTGCGCCACTGGCTATCCCGTAACTTTTTTGTATGTACGCCAATGACGACAGAATTTATATTTTTATAAATAAACACTATTTTAGAAGATTTTTTGCCTCTTACAAAATTTTGATATCGTTTATGGATTTCGAGTAAAATTGTCATTTTTTACGCATTTAATAATATAAAATCAGTTTAAGATAAATAAAACATTCTAGTACGAGGTGCCATATAACAGAGAAACAAATTCATAACAATAATTAAAAGGTTCTGTGTCAAGCTAGCTGTGATTTAATTTTAGAATACTTTGTTTTTTATTGCGATTTATACTTTTGTTGAACAAACTGATATGTTAGTAGTTTTGGGTTATTGTGATGGAAATTGTTGTGCTATTGTTCGAACATATGCTGAAAGATTTCCTAATCGAAGAACTCCAAATCACAAAACATTTGCTAATGCGGAGAGACGCCTTCGGGAAACAGGAAGTTTTTTACCTGTAACATTATATCGTGGATAATGTACGGCCGGAATTATTCAGCTGGAGGAACAAATTTTGGAAAGGGTCGAAGAAATTCCTCAAGTAAATAAAAGGCGTTTGACGGCTGAGATTGGCTTTCAAAAAGTTCCTTTAATAGATTATTAAAAGACCAGTTATTACAGGTTACAGATATTACAGGGTATTACAGGTTATTAAAGGTGTAACAGGTGGATAGGTAGAGGAAATAATGCCCCTTTAAAATGGCCACCTCGAACCCTAGACTTAAACCCATGTAATTATTTTATTTGGGGAGCGTTGAGGACCAGAGTTTAAAATAACTTTTCAGTAAATACAGAAAACGAATATGGGAAAGAATACAACATGAAATTAATGTTATGAGAGGTAATGCACAATTATTGGATAATTTCTAATTTTCCAAGAACTAATGCATTTAAGAACAAGAAAGTAACTTTGAGCATTTACTGTAATATTATTTTAATGTGATTACAAATATCAGTTTATTTAAAATGTTAATGTTGACTTTCTTACATTATTAGTTGATATTGTTTATTTAAAATATTACTGTTGATTTTTATTTTATTGATTGATATTACTAATACCAAAGATGTGTAGTTATTTTTTTTATGTGGCGTTTTTTCATTCTTAATCCCTGCTTTGAGGCTGCAGTTATAAATTATTTTTTATAAATCGGAATTTTTGCCTATATTTAATGTATAAAAAATGCGAATTTTACTCGAAATCGATAAACGATATCGAAATTTTAAGAGCAAAAAAATCTTATAAAATAGTGCTTATTTTTAAAAATATAAATTCTGTCGTCATTGGCATACACACAAAAAAGTTACAGGATAGCCAGTGGCGCACATGCACTAAAAATATAACATCCTGTATATGTATTATCTCTAAATTTTATATTTACCATGCCGTTATATAAAAAAATAAGTGTACCAAATTTGAAGTTTCTAAGAAAAGTAGTTTTCAAATTATTTGAAAAAAATATTCTATATCTAGAAGGCTATATCTCAGTAGGCGTGCACTTTTGTATATAGGTAAGTTAGGCTAAATAGTCCTATTTTCATCCAAGGAACCTGTGGTCAAGCATTGTCCATCCTTTTCAGGGACACTCTGTATATAGCACGATCAAGGTGCTTCAGATAAAGGTCTTGTGATGCAGCCGGGTACATGTTAAAAGCACGACATATTTCATCTCAAAAATATACAAAAATGATGCAAAGAACAACTCGTTTTCATTGTTTATCAATATTTTTTCGGAATATTTAGTGATTTAACTTCATCAATAGTTAGTTCTCTCCAATGTATTTCTGCGTTTAGTTTGAACCCTGCAATAACAATTAAAATGAACCACTCTGCACACACGAGTTGGATTCATCGATAATTTCATTATATTTTTTGTACTGATTTGGATTCAGCGTAAGAGTAAAACGAAAAAACGTTGCCAACCAAAAATATCCGAACAGGTAAAACGATACGGGACGAAACGACGTCCATTTGACTACCAAATGAGCTTGCACCGTCTCATATAGAGCCATCATTTTTGACCTTTATCAAACACACTCCGGCTACCGTTTAATGTAGCCACGGTAATATCCATCTTCATTAACATATTTGGTCGATCACGGCGTCACGGAGCCCAAGAGAGAACGTCCGACGGAACGGATGGGCACTGACGAGGTCCAAACGGTAGCAACAACAAACTGTCACATTAATTTCAATCCCGGGTTTATCTCCGTGGCCATCGTCCGATGCATTCTATGGCCTCTGATTGACACTGCCGATAGGCGAATTCCCCACGAAGTTATCCGGAGTGATTTACAGTGGAAGTGCCTTACTTGTAACGCAGCGTCATGGTGCTTCTTGAAATAATTTGACCGGCATACTCTCACGTGTCCTGGCACTGTTGTGTCGAAATAATCGAAAGAACACTGAGGTTATGACAGTAAAGACAAAAAAAATTAAAGATATCAGTAAATCTCATGTTGCGTATTACTTTTTTTTGCGATTGTGATTTTCCAAACGTCTCGAGGAAGCTATAGAACTCACATGTACCATTTCTCCATAATGCTCGAAGTAGCAGAGTTAACTAGGGGTGGAAATTCCCATAAAATCCTCGTGTGCATTGTAGTTATAGTAAGAGCATGTTTTTGTAAGCAAATACTCCCTCGATTGGATACAAAGCTAGAGGTTTTATGTTTCTTGCGTGAAAGTGCATATGCAGTTCATATAATGTGTGCAGCACGCTACATCAATTCTTCCGTTCCGGTTATAGTACAAGAGCAAACAGCAGTTGCAAGTTTTGTTCTTTTAAGATAAGTCTTAACATATATTTTCAACTAACGACTAAAGATTTACGCAGGAATTATTTATATTTAAATATTACTGACAAAGCACCCTTAGTGTTATTCCAAAAGAAACTGAACTTTTAGTTTAATGCTTGTAGTTTTTTTGTCCTTTAGATTAAAAAATATTATATTAGCAGTAGTGTTCAGTGTGCCCCAAGGCTCTCACTTGGGGCCACACACCTTTCTTTATAACATCTATCACAGTTTCTCCCATTCTGAATAGTACTTTTTTATTGTTTGCTGACGAATTTGAAATTATTCTCAATTATAACTAACACTTTCCATTTTGATAATAGTTATTGATTGTATAAGTGTTTTTAACGTTTTATCCATAATCACATCACAATCATATGGAGTCTGAATTATTGGAAATTAATAAAAAAATATTCGCACGACTTGATATTTCTTACTAGTATTCAAAGAAACGTGTTAATTATTATCAATTATTTAATAAACAGTTCTATCTGAATTTGGTGAAAATGCAAGAAAGTAATTGTGTTCCTGTGGCTGTTTTTGAAGAAGCTGAAAAATCAATTTTCCATTTATTGCCAGCGAAATCCAGGGAACATTATGAAAAAGTGTTAGCCAAATTTAGCGAAAGAAAGGAAAAAACGGAGAGTAATAACAATAAATGAAGAAGATATGCTATCGTATCTTTTAAATTTGAAGAAACAATATCCAATTTCATCTATGTGGTCTAAGTATTC
Organism: Anoplophora glabripennis; assembly: GCF_000390285.2. Classification (NCBI taxonomy): domain Eukaryota; kingdom Metazoa; phylum Arthropoda; class Insecta; order Coleoptera; family Cerambycidae; genus Anoplophora; species Anoplophora glabripennis. The sequence goes on along the minus strand of NW_019416901.1, from coordinate 821,180 downwards.
GATGTTGAAGGCTACAAAAGGTCTACAAAAATATAGATATTGGAAAATATAACAAGCTTACTGCTTATTTGAAGAGTGAATCGAGAGGATACAAACCAAAAAAGCTGCAGTATTGCAAACAGCACGTATTGAAGAATTTTTTACTGGGGCTTCCGATAAAGAACATTTCATGATTAAAGTATTATTTCTTTACTTTTTACATGTTGTTAGGTATATAGTGAACTTTGAATTATTTTAGGTTGCACTAATAATGAGGGCTTCTGGTGCCTGTCGATGCTGCGAACTAACACAAGACAGATTCTTTTTAAGATACATCATTCAAAAATGTATTTCTCAGCCTGTTGGAATCAACGCATTGGCGAAGGTATCCTCAATAGTTGCATGGCATGGTGGATGGAAGAACTCTGTAGCAGAAAGTTCTGTTGATGAGTCTATATCTAACAAACTTGATATTGCAAGGAAGATCCAAGGAAAATATAGCTGTTCTTTAACAAGTAGAGACATCCGTAACTTGTGTAAATTCTTTATCAACTTGGGCAGATGTTATGCGTTCCGAGAATGATGGCAACAATGCTACAAGGGTTGTTATTAACGGAAATGAAGTTAAATGTGATAAAACAAAGAACGAAATGTCTATTACTATACATGTAAATGTTAATGTTAATAAGTAAATAAATTAAAATTGATTTATTATAGGTTTATGATTTTTTCAATAGTCTGCTAGTGAAATAAAGTTACTTTGTCCCACTAGTGGATAAAGTATCATTTTAGACGGTTCATATGTGTGGATAAAAGTCCGATTATAAGGTGATTGTGGATAAAAATGATTAAATTATTAAAATTATCTTCAGAACATTAGAAATGTTGCGTCGACACTGGTAGAAAACTTAGAGATTTGTAATTATTTGCAAGTTAGCTATTTCCATAGAGCTTTTAACTGCATTTTGTTATACCTGTTTCTTTATAGTTTTAAATAAACTCTTTAATACACTTGTGGCGTAAAATAGATTGTATATAATGTAATTTATTGTATTTATATTATTTATTCCTTCATGTACTCTAATTTTTTGGCGTTATGCCCTTAAACTAACACTTACCGTTGTCTCAAGTTAAATCAGCCATCTCTGGCTCTGTAAACTAATCGGATACGCTCTACAAGTATGTAGAAAACGCTGTGGCACTGCCACTGCAGCAGTTTTACGATGGAGGAATGTACGGTTGATGTTTTTCATTCATGAAATACACGAAGGCATTCGGCTAATGCTATTTTTAATGCCTCAATGTTCAGCAACTTCCAGGAGCGCTCTAATAAGGCAGATTGCACTGTGGGTCGGTTGTAAAAGTTATTAATGTCGCCAGCTTCGTTGAATAATTCAGAAATTGGTTAATCTCTGTCGATTTTGTCGAGTTTTAAAGCTGAGTAACTAAATTTTACTCATCTTTTGAATCCAAACAGCTCATAAGTTTATGCAATTTAGAATTTATTCTGGCTTTAGTAACTGTTTTATTTTTTGTTATAGAAACAGTAATTAGACTAATTTAACTATTATCAACATAGAATCTTGTAATTTTACCTTCGATTTATACATAAAATCTGTAATTTTACAATTACACCTTTTTGGATAATTGTTTGGTAAATTCGTCAAAGTTTTTAATGGTTTCCAATTGTGAAATTCCATTCAGGTAGGAAGCAATTTTGCACATTTTTATAGGCACTTTACAGTGAAACTGTAAATTCACATATACATTAAAATTTCACAACGTAAGTAAGTCTACTGTATTTCTTGCAATATATAACTAACCTATTTTAATTGCATTTTAGTGCATTCCTTTTGTAATGTATTTTCATTTTGTCTTTGAATTAGCTTGGAATTTTGATAGGTATATTTCCCAGAATGGTTCATACGCTACTTTTTATTATTTATAATTAAGAAAGTAATCAATAATTATTATAATAATGTAATCAAATTCGTGCTTTTCTCAATGACTTATCTCAATTCTACGGCAAATACCAGAAATTTTGTTTAGTCGATTTTTCTCGACTTGAAAAGATTCATTCGCGTATTCAGGCGAAGACAAGGCGCGCCTTGCTGAAATATGCCATTATTCGCTCGTTAGTTTTATCGCAGGAACAAATCTTACCGTTTGGCAAATCAATTTTATAAAAAAGACAATATTCTTTGGATGTGGGAGTATATTTATAGAAGAAAGGTCCTATAATGATGTCATCTATTGAACTTGCCAGGACGCTGATGGGGGATTGTCTTTATTTCCTATAGATGAATTGCATGACTGTTTTAGACCGGTATCTTTTACTAGAAAGATGTTATGTCGATTCTTATTAAGATTTAACCAATAAATTATAAACGTTCATGAGGTCATTGTCATAAAAATTAATAAAACGAAAAAATTAAAATAAAATAGATTCCTATAAATTAAATTAAAGCTTTTATTAATATTAAAATGTACCTTTTTAAAACAAATTGAATTTTTTTAATGTATTTGTTGTGCAATTTATTCAATTGTTTTAATTAAAACCAGATTAAATTGTATATTTGTAATAAATTGCAGTTTACACTTTTTTTCATGTATTTTGTATTTTGCAATTTTTTTATTAGTTGTTTTAGCTTTCTTGATATTATGAAAGAAAAAATTAGATGTTATAGTTATTATATTGATATGACTCTTATTTTAAATTTTTTATAAAAATAGCGTTCCCAAAATCTAAGCAGTTCAATAATGTTGTGGTATCAATATCATTCTTAAAATTTCTGATCTAGAATTTTTATAGGACAGTATGAAAATGTTTCATCTTAGAAAGTTTTCAATTGCTTGTGTGCGTTTATTTTATTTTACATATTCCTCTGTTTATCTATAAATGGTAAATAGGTACCCATTACAAAAACCTGTTTAATAGGCTATTGATTATATAAAAAAATACAGGGTCATATTAGTTGAAAAAACCCGCTAGTGCTATTAAATTAGAGGGTGGAAATTGGAGATACGGGTGAAAATGCACCCCTTTCAGTTTTTTAATTGTATTTCGAAAACGAAGCAAAATTTCGGTATAGTTTATAGGAAAAATTATTTAGAGAATTGAATTTCCCATCGAAATGGCTCATTTAAAAAATTTAAAAGAAAAATTGTATGCAAAAAATCGTTTATAAACAATTTTAAAAAAAGTAAAAAATAAGATTTTTGATTTTATTTACTTTTTTGATTCTAATTTTTTTTAGTAGAAGTAGGCAAAGAAAATTGCTGTACAAAAAAACTAGATGAGGTTCCCTTCAAAATGATGCATTTTCAAAAGTATTTGGACTAATATTGACCGAGTTATAACCGGTAAAATTTTAATAATTTTTAGATTTTCGTCGTTTTTAACATAATTTAGTCAGAAAATTAAAAAAATCAACAAATCTTATTTTTTGCTTTTTTTATTAATGTTTTTTTGTTTATTAACGATTTTCTGCATAACATTTTTCTCTTAAATTTTTTAAATAAGCCTTTTCGATGGGAAATTCAATTATCTACAAAATTTTTCCTATGAACTGTACCGAAATCTTGCTTCGTTTTCGTGGTATATTTAAAAACTGCAAAAGTGCATTTTCACACCTATCTTCAGTTTCAATCCTCTAATTTAATAGCACTCCGCATTTTTTTTTTCATTTTCATGAAAATCCTTGAACGAATCCTTCCTTTTTTGCAAAAAATGAGAATTAAAACGTGTAAGGGTAAACGTCAGTCAATTCTCATCCAAAAATACTGCTTTTTTTATGAACCAATGCCTATACCTATCTTTACATAAGAAAAAATAGAGGCAGAAAAGTAACAAAAATAAATTGTTTATTAACGATTTTTTGCATAAAATTATCCTTCTAAATTTTTTAAATAAGCCATTTCGATGGGAAATTTAATTTTCTAAATAACTTTTCCTATGAACTATAGCGAAATTTTGCTTCGTTTTCGAGCTACATTTAAAAAACTGAAAGAGGTGCATTTTCACACCTGTCTCCAATTTCCACCCTATAATTTAATAGCACTCCTCGGTTTTTTTCATCTAAAATGACCATTTGAACGATTCATGTAATAAAATATCTTCATACGTCATAGTTCCTTTCAAAATCCTATAAGTACAATATACCAGTTAATTAAACAAAATTGCTTATTGTCTTGCTATCCCTTTGTAAAGGGAATTTTCACAACCAAGTACAGCGGTGATAACATTTTTAATAGTAAGGCGATGCTTTTTATTGTAATAGCTATGTCCTGTCCAAATTTGGTTAGTGCAACTCTCTTGGTTTCGAAAATACAATATCTATGTATGTTTTCAGAAATGTATATACATATGTAAATATGTTTTCTGTTTGTTAACATAAACATATTAGTTTTGCTTAAAAAAAACTAAAAAGTCTTTGTAGCCATTAGAAAAAGAATTGGAGTAGCATCATTGCGTAAAAATATAGTTAGAGAAATAAACAAAATTGTGAGTAAAATAATATTTTCACCAAATCAAATGTAAATATTTTGCTTTTGTAAGAATACATACATTTGTACAATATATAAAAGTAAGTAAATCCTTTAACAAATTTATCAACGTATTCTTATATCCAGTATTGTATCGAAAGTTATATGACGGTCCAGTATTATAAATTTCACTAAAGCTCGTGTTATTAGACTTAATTTAAAATCAAGTCAGTGTCTCGCCCAACTTTTTATTTTAATGACGTACACGATATAAATCCAGATATACCGTTAATAACATCTCCAGTCTATTCGGATAAGAATTTAATTCCCAACTAAACAATAAATTACCTGGTCCCCAGAACATTAGTCAGTTCGACCATATGGTCGGGTTTTTTCACAAAAAGGCTCACCCAGGCCATTTGCATACATACGAAACTGCACGCACTTAGCCTGGCAGGTCTTCAAGAAGCGCGTGGCTTTTTTTGGCGGACTTAGAACCGCCAAATTGGCCATCCGAAGAGTAAACACCTGTTGAACGCCGGTAGATACTTTATCTTTTGACTTATTTTTGGAGGCTTAGGCTTGGATTATTAAACTTGTAGCGCGGTCGAGTTTTTCTACGTCCTGTTAAATTTATTTGGTAGAGGAACATTCCTTTTAACACAGCACGTCCGTATTTGTGTTCTCAAACTTAAAAGTTTTCTCACAAAATTATTGTTTATAATTTGGATTAATGAGAAACTTGAAAGGAATTTATAGTTTTCTGTATAATCTCTTCTAAAATGGAAATAAGAGTCCGTGTGGTAGAACATAAAATAAAATTCTTAAAATAATATAGGAGTAATATACTACTCTACTTTGTATTTGAATTTATGTACGACATCTCTTACTTTCTTAACCACACAGTTAATTTGCCCATCCCACCTTATTGATTTATCTAAACACTTAACATTATTGGTAGAATTTATATCGATATTATGGCAATAGTTTGAATTCTGTACAAGAGGTGAATGTAAGACACAGTGTAAAAATTCCCAACATAGGTCTTTTTAGCCAGCACTCCTCTAAACGAACTTTGTTCGGTATGGCAGAAGATGCAGACAATTATTATTCTATGTATCGCAAAATGTATAGAAAAATTATAACAATTGTAGGTCAGATAAAATGCAACTAAAATTCAGTAATATTGTAAAGTTTAGTATTAACGTTTTGGCGATAGTGTTTACATCAGTTCTTTAAGTGTCAAAAATGGCTTAGTGTATAGCAACGCGGAGTTGATGGATATCGTTTTAACATAACATTTGTGTTACGGTAAAGCATTTGTGTTACGGTGAAGCAAGAGAACATTTGTGTTAGTTCATAGAAATTGGATAAGACGGGCCCAATTGTGATTACACGTCGGTGGACAAAATTTTGAAGAGTTGTAGCAATATGAGATATGTCAAATTGATTTATTAATTAAATCCACAAATTAATTTTTTTAATTAATAATGACAATAGGGTAAAAACAGTTGAATTTGCTGATATAAAATAGGTGTTATAAAATTTTATTTATTTCTTTCATTCGTAAAGGATTTTTTTCAATTTTTTGTCCGTTCATAGTCTTGTCCTAAATGTTCCTGGCCTAAAGTACTATAATGTTGCCTGTTGCATGACTTTTTTCGGCTAGTGACACCTGGAACACCCCCTGGGGGCAACATTTATCGAGAACTGAAAAATTACTGGCAACAATCGTCTTCCAACATTCGACTACAAGTCAGTCCTCTAGCATTGTAAAATTCTTTATTGTGGTTATTAAAAATCGTATAATACCATTAAAAGAACAGTTACAAATCGTTCAGTGAATTCTGTTACTCCACTCCAGCGGTTGTTTTAGCGACGGTGCGCGGTGCAGAGGTGTTGGGCGAGCATGACAAACTAGTCTCTATTTCCGGTGACTTTTCTCTCGTTCCAGACGGCGTTTTGCGTGGGCAAAACCTGCTTGCGCTCGGCACGGGCCAATTCACTTCTCTTAGAGGTCTAATAGAAGAATTCTATAGCCGTACGAGCGGCGGACGCCCAACCGCGGGACAGTCTTATTAATAATAACCAATTTGTTGCGAGTGAAAAGATTAAGTTTCATCAAATCCACCGAGTCGCATCGAAAGCCTTTCGTGATCGCGCTGCGAATTTGGAATCGAAAGTTTGGTAAAATTCGAATGGGATCTATTACGGTGTTATTAGATTTTAATAACGTTGTAATCTGAGGTTATTTCTTTATTTATTTATGTATCGTTATGACCAGTATCATAGCGAGACTGGATTTCAAAAGAGTTTACTGTTCAATTCTCGAAAGGGAGTTTATAATTATCATTACGCTTTAATTTAATACGTGAGAACTTAGAAATGTTGTATGTTCAGAGAATGAATTTCAGGCACTTACCCTTTATTGCTTACGTAGACTGTAATCCAGTGGCTGACTATACAGGGTGAAACTGGAAGTTGGAAGAAACAAAAAGGAACGCCAAAACTTCCAGGGAGGGTTTTGACTAATGATGATTGATTTACACGCTACAGCGTACCGAGATTCAGGGAATGCGCGCTTCATACAAAATTTGGAAAAACTTTATCTATTATTAAATTTACTTAACTAGCCCGGGACTCTAATCTAAAACTAGGTCGACTGGTCAATGTGAAATCTAAGGAAGAACTGACTTTTTCTCCTAGATCTCTCTTAAATTCCACAATTCGCTTTGACACGCCCATTTCTTGGGTCCAGAAGTATCGGTTCTTATCTTATTGACGTGGACCTGAATATCGGGACGCTTGGATAGAACTAGACTAGGTTAATAATTACCTAATTGACTTGACTTTGATTTATATAAGAATTCTGAAACTAAACTTACTTACAAGTAACCCTAACCCTAGCCTTCCTCTAGCGACTCCGTGTAGCAAATACGGGACGGATTAGTCGATCTCATTTAATCTACTCTTATAGCTTGGAAAATCCGTCAAAAAAACAGCCATGACTCTCTTTTTGAATTACTATCAATTTACAATTTTAATTTAATTCTACTTTGGAATCTCTACGCTCTTCCCGTGGTTTCGCGCGTTATTAAAAATATCGATTTTTTTTTCTTATACTAGACGCTTAACACATGGCCCCGACAGTTTAAGTGAACTTGTTAAAAATATTGTTTATTCTACAAACCCCTTTCCTGCGGGACTCGGTATCCGAGATACAGGGTGTTAAAGTTTATGAAAAAATATATTTTTTTGTAAACTTGTTTGCTACATCAAGAAACACTTTTCATTCATGTGACTTAACAGTATCTGAATGTAACATTATTTCTACTAACAACTACCAGTTGCGTGGTTTTTCTTGGGAAAATGGGGCGGAACCTCCAGTAACATTCCACTGGTTAAAACCACAAGGTTAATTTTAGATTCAATAAAAGGTATAATTAAGTGAATATGCTGTAGTAAATTTTATTCAAATCGCTAAGCGCAGTATGAAGATATGACAAAAAACATATTTTTTTTTTGGAAACTTGAACACCCTATATCTCGAATGCCACATCCACAGGACAAAAGTTTATAGAGCAAATTCTTCTTATTATTTGGCAACTAATCTATTCCTGCAGTTTCTGTATTTAAAGTGAAATCACCCGGTATAATTATTGCTGAATTTATTTAGTGGGACATTGGTCAATAAAATAACTTAGCTTATAATATGTTTTTCCAATTTGTTTTATTTTATGACCGTTTTGGGTTTACTGCATCTTCAGAAAAAATATCATAGATGATTTATTATAAACAATTTTCGAAATGGTATTGGTCAATTATTGTTCAAATTTAATAAAAATATTATGCACTTAAATATTTTATCACAGTTTTCGAAAATAGTTATTTACACCATAACGCAGGTAAGCAGTATTTACCAGTCGCGGACGATTTTGCGCCCGAGCGGGGCGAGGGCTGTCAATAGAGTCCGAGACTGGTAAATTATACCTAACTGCTGCGTGGTGAATAACATTTTATCTGCTCCCACACTTTTTTATGGTTCATGAAATTAAGTTTAGGTTTTATTTTTTTTTGAGATTATTCGAAATCTTGTAAAGTCGCCTTGATTGTTTGGATTTGGTCGTTTCTAAGGGGTTTATAAACATTTTTATTGCGCGAGAAGTCGATAATGCGCTACGGACGAGCATATAGAAATTTCAAAGAATGGGACCAGAACAAAAATACTGGTGTTTCTGAAATATCACTGCTAGCATATTTCACGGAGAAGTCAACAACTTTAAAGCCACTGGTGAGTTTGTGGAGTGAATAGTCAACTATTTTCATAGAGAATGTGGATATATCAAAATACCCCAAGTTGGGAGCATTTTTGAAACGTAAGAATGACGGCTATAGACCTAAAGAGTCAAATGTTTTTACAAGAGAACAAGTCAACGATTTTCTCGTTCAGGCACCCGATAACACATATTTGCTAATAAAGGTAGTGACGGTCTTAGGCATTGCAGGAGCAAGCCGTTCTGATGAGTTGTGCAAGCTTTGGACAACGTCAATTTCAAAAATTTCTTATGCTTATACTTTTTTATGCGCTATCAAGCAGGTAGGTGTTACAAGTCGGCAAGAATACCTTTTCTGTGCTTCTTAATGAGATTGCACAGTTTTTGAAACTAGAACATCCTGAAACATATACAGGCCATCCATTCCGAAGAACATCGGCAACGTTACTGGCTAATACAAGAGTTGATGTATTAGCAATCAAGAGACATGGGGGGTGGAAATCAGCCACAATTGCAGAAAGTTATGTTGCTGACAGTTGCTAACAAAAGTGAAATAGACAATTATCCAGATTTTATAAATGTTGCTAAATGTAATAACATACAATTACTAGATATACCTAAATACTCATTCATAATAATTAATAAAATGTAATGTTCATCAAATATTTCTATATATAATATTTTCTATAAATGTGCATTTATAACTCGAACTCGCTTTTTTCCCTAGGAAGATAATTTACCTCACTGACTTCCCATAGCAACTTCCACTTCTACGGTAAAATCCACTTACCTCCTTAAAAATAATGTATTAATAGTTTATTTACTATAGTGGGAGCAGATAAAATTATTTCCAAGTTTGTAAACACCTGGTCTTCTTATATGAAATACAATCAATACTCTGATTAGGAAATAATTACTTTGGACTACATTTACAGAATCTAACTGATATAAAGCTGATTTCTTTAAAAATAGGTAATTAGTTGAAGTGTCATCTGAGATAAATCTTTGGGACACCGTCTGAGTCTAATACTAACAGAATTCAAAAATCTAAAAATGGTAAAGCGATAAATCCTAACCGTATGCACATAATTAAGATAGAGTTTCGTCACATCTACTCGTAGTAGGCAATAAGTTTGATTCCGTAAAGTTATTCAGGCGCCAATACTACGGAACAAATTCCTGACTGGAAATTTTCTTAAATCCCAGACAACGCCATGATTTATGGAAGCTGTGTTTATTTGGTTATAATTATTTACCGTTACGTCAAATCACTTCATTTCCATTACAAACATAATATTATAAATGACCACCGACGACGATCGTCGTAAGAAAACTAATAATTCAATTAGTGAATACGTACAGGGTGTTACTTAATTCATGTATTGAAACGGAAAGTAACATTTTAGTTTTATGGTAAGGCTGGGTATATTCTATTAAAGTCATTCGTGGGTTGCTGGTGCCAAATAAATTCTGTACAGGAAAATTTAATATTTAAATTTATGGCCATCTCCTGATTTAGTTTACTGTTATATTCTGTTGTGTGTAATTCAATACCGTTACCACAAATTTCTGGGATCGTAGCTTTTGAAGGTGCCTTTGTTACTGGATTTGAATCAATCAATACTATAACCAAAAAATTCCCAAAGAAAATATTACATTTATCCAACGCTCGACCCTTTTTGGGGAAAATAAATAATTCTTTTAGTTGTAAAAGTATAACATTAAAAATTATGATACTGTGTACGAGATATATTCCTATTAATCTTTATTTCATTTAACTGTATTGTTCTCTTCTCCAACAATTAGACCTTCTACCAGTGCTCTGCCCAGTCTTCCTGTGTTAATTTATTCAAAAAACAATGAGTCCAAGTCCGTTCTCACCTCGACTGGTGAGATAGAGACAAATGCCTTCCAATAAATTCCCCGGAATTAAACAAATCGGGCCCAAGTTATTTGCCTACCATAAAACTCGTTGGGAAAACGGACCAGGGTACCTGCTTGACTTGACACTTGACCACATGTCGTTCTGACAAGCGGTTTCCGCTACGTATTTACTTGTTCCATCATTGATGAGATCTTCCCTTTTCGTAGCAGGTTAGGCCAATGTCTACGTAGCAAGTAAAAGTAGGATAGTGCAGTCTAATTTTATAAAAATTGGTCAACTGTTGTCATCTATTACTAGATGTCTGGAGGCTTCAGTTCAGGTCAAAAAGTAGGCCGATTAAATTAATACAATTGTAAGTAGTATACAAGCATAAATAGATTACCAGAGCCTCTGATGGTATGAGATATTAAAGACATAATAGAAATAGAAACTGCTTAAAAAAGGAAACAGCTATTATTACTTGAAAACACAAATAAAACGCCACATGTTATGAAAACACTCGTAACTTTTGGCATTAATAACTTATTTTATTAAAATCGTAATTTATGACTTTTATAATTTATTTACGTTTTATTCTTTTATTGGTGTTATAAAAATATTTCCAAGGTAATAAATAATTACATTATAGATAACAATGCGAGTAATAATAAAGAAAAAAAAGAAGAAAGAAGATTGGTTTCATTTTTAAAGAATACGCATAATTAACTGACTAATTAAATTAATGTTTTTATTGGCTATATATAAGTTTGATATTTTTTATTACACATTGTATCATACACAATATGGCCCCTAACATTTGATTTTTTTTAATTACCAGGAATTTCTCACCAATAATTTTTTTCACACGTAGTTTTTAAGATACGGAAAATAACTTTACCTCGGAATATTTTTCGGGCTTCTTGAATTGCCATTTCGACATATTTTATTTTAGATCTAGATTATACACTGTATCCCAAAATGATGGAACAAATTCATGTTTTTTTCCAGTCCAGATCTAAAAAACCGCTGAAACAGTAAATAGAACATTACCGACATTTTTTTTAATAGGATGCCTATATTTTATAGTATAAATAGATAGATAGATGGATAGATAGTAAAAAATTGTCTTTTATGTCGTACTGACGACTATTTCAAACAATCATAGTTTTTACTGTTGTGTCAAAATTCGATGGAAATCATTGAAATATCTGTGACAATGACGGTATTATTTTCAGCAGCAGCTGATTCCCATTTCATCAATTCATCAGAAAAACCGAAATGCCAATAAATTCGCCGGTTTAAGTGTTGATCCATCAGATGCCATGTGTCATCTGATCCTTTGTCTGGTGTAATGAGAAACTTGCGAATACTAATTACATTTACATTGTAATTGCAAAAATTACCATCGACAGTAATAATTAATAGTATTTTTAGTTATTATTAGCGTTAACTGTAGAATTGCCACCGTCTTGGGTCATTATCTTTCCTCTTTCGCCGCAACTGTCGTTCTGCTAGATTTTTTATAGTACGCAGCGTCGCAAAATGTGGGCTCTTCCCGCTAAATTCGAATGTGAAGTCAGAATTTCCGGATCAATTCATATTTTTACCGTAAACATTAAGAGACTTCTTTAGCGCATGCAAGCTCCTGTGAACCTATAATCTGGGGAATACAGATTTATCTTTCAAAGTCACCCGGAGTTTTTCTCTTTATATCTAACTGAAAAATCGTAATTTTTCTTCTTCGACTGTACAATCAGCGATCGTTTCTTGCGAAAAAAATCATTCAAATAACAGGTTAGGAAAGTAGATCATGAATATCAATATTTTTCCAATCGCTGTCGGTTGAAATCTCGAAAACCGCTTCTTAGATTGATATAGAGCCAAAACAAGAATTGATCTAGGGTTTAGTTCCCAAAATACTTAATTTTTGTGGCACAGTGTTATTATTAACAAGACTTGCCTCAACAGTTATTAAAATTAAGATTAAGATTCGAGATTATCAAGATTCGATTTCCTTGTCAGTAAGAAATATTATGAAAATATATGTGTATGTATTTTACGTGAATAGAGGAAAATTATCACGAAAAACTTGAACTAGCTACATTCAACTTTGATCTAAGGTCGCAATAGTCCAGTCCAGTCATAAACCCTTGAAAAATTATTCGTTTTTGCAATTAAATATTAATTTTAGAAATTAATATCATAGATGTAGGTTCTAATTGATCCAAAGAAAAGTATCGAAAAAGAAAAATTTCAAGAAGTTGAAATTAAGTTGCTCTCACAACTAACAAAGTGAGATGTGCAAAACAACGTTGTAAATAAAGTGTCCCAGAGTCAGGCAAAAACTGCTCGGCAATTCGCTCTTTTTGTTATCAAGATAGTTTTTTTATAACGTTAATGTTTAATTAACTACCAGACCGGGTTTTTAGGGACAATTAAAGAAAGGGTTAAATTTTTATTTTCAAAAAGTTGTACATTGTTTATTTACAAAAGTATGTGAAAAATTTAGAACATATAAAATCAACATAAAATCGCCAACATGCATAAAATGTTAATAAAATAAATCAAAATTACAAAACAATGATATAACAGAACTTGCAAATAAACTGGTAAGTAACTACAGCTTGTTCTTGACTATACAGTGGACAATACACTTCTACATATATTTAACAACAGATAATATACACCACTTCTTTGGACATGTACCTAAACATGTATAAAACACTAATCTCAATTTTTTTGACTTATGATATTATGAAATATTTCTCTGCCTTTTTCATGAATCCATAGCTTTACTTTATGCTTAAAAGAGCTGTATACATTTATATTTTTAAAATTACTATATAACCTAGAAGCCAGACAGTTAAAATTTCTTTGTCCTATTGATTTTACAGACCTCGGATTAACATAATTGTCTCTGAATCTAGTACTATATGAGTGACTTATCGAATTAAATTTTTTATGGGTTTCTATTAAAATATTAAAACAGAACAATTAAGCTGCTTTCTCTAAATCATTGGTCGCTATGTTAAGTAATATTTTATTTATTTAACTTCCAAGCTCCATTTAATGCAAAAAGAGCGAATTCCCGAGCGTCTTTTTCATAAATTTCATCAACATTTTTTTTTACAGTTAACAAATTGGTGAAATACGACTTTAAGTACCTTAAATTGTAAGTAATTTAATTGCTTTCAACACAAAATAAAAATTTTTCAATAGGTCGTCTAGATTTTCATGGGCAGTAAAAAAAACACAAACATTTTTTTATGTTCGAACATTAATTCGACTGGAGCACAAGGCTAAGTTGAACCGCAGTCTTCTTCACCTCAAGGTGGAATTAGAAATCCAAGTCCCCGACACGAATTAACGCATTCCCGTTTCACGCACTGCCGCAGCCTCCTCAAACAAACGCTTATTCCCACCGAATCGCACTCCACCTTACGCCCTCCTTCCTACCGTCCCTAATTTCCCCCATCTACCACCCCCGGGTGCAATCGGCAACACTTTACGGAACCCCGTAATGCAATTAGACCGAAAAAATGCACCAGGTGCGTGCGCCGAGACGGGCACGGCATTTTTTCGAGCGGCTCGCGCGCCGTCTCGGCTCGGGCCGGGCCTCTGGGGGGGAGAGGGGCATACCTGATGAGGGGTGCAACACGACCGGCCGAAGACAGATAGCATCGTTGGGCTGGTCCGGCCGCACCCTGTCCAGTGGTACCTGCCAGTGCACTTGTGGCTTTGTATCTTTGCTGGGCATTGTCTAGAGGTGGATATATGTGTACAACGGCCGCTGAAGAATCGGGGAACACCCAATTATTTTGAATAACCTGACGGCGCGGGGCTCAGTTTTCGTGGACGTGATTTATTCGGTATTGTTTGGCGTTGCGGCGGATTATGTTGCCACGCTGCCGCGCTGTTGATATACGGGGCATTTGATGAATAGTTTGCAAGCTTTTTTATTATATTTTTATCTTCGAACCACCGGCACTATTGCACCCGGCCAAGGAATCAAATCAAACCTACTAGACTTTATGTCTTTGAGGTTGCACTTTCGGAAAAAAAAAACGTCGAAAATCACCGCAATTTTTTCTTTTTTTTCAATTTTTATGCGAAGGTACGTGCCTAAAACCAATGGTGCCACCGGTGTATAAAATCTCAACTTAGGGAAGTATTTACATCTAGTTAGTAAAAAAAAAATAAAACAATTTACAGGATTTTTTTTTCAAATAGGATACAAATGCAATGCTGGGAAAAATTTTTCTTGGTACAAAATACTGTCTTGATGATCAGTTGTATGTCGTGCGCCGTGATCACCTTCAAAAAAGAGTCCATTTTGTGTAAGCTGTAGAAGTTGAAAATCAAAAATTTTTTCTTAAGTATGTATCCGTAGTTGGAGGATATACTAATAAAATCAATAAAAACTCAAAAAGAAACAAAAAACGGCGGGCATACGAATTTCAGTCACGATTTTTAATTTTTTTTATCTTGATGGTGTTAAAATATATTGTGATGCTCAATTTAAGATAATTAGTTTTTAATGTTGGTGTACTATGCAATATGTAATGTTGAGCGTCAATGGAAATATTATAAATTTTGAATATTATTTTAGAAAATATATTTTTTATTACTTACCAGGCTAGCTTTTTATTTATTATCACTCAATTTGATCTTGAAATATAAATTGTAAATTTAAAAAAAAAATATATTTTTTTTTTATAAAGTATTCTTGATTTAAAATGGGCTTCTATTTTACTTTTGATAATTTCAATGACAATTAGATTACTTAGGTCAATTTTGTATAAATAATATACATCAAATTTAATAGAACATGAGATCTTCTCAGTAGTCGGTTCACAAAATAGGTTTTACTTGTAATTAACTTTGTTAAAAAAATTAAATAGTATTGTTGTAATCTGTGTTTAAATTTTTATATTGACAAAATAAATTATAAATCTATAACCTTTCAAGAATGTCCCTATTTATCCTGCGGTAATTTATTTCTACTCTTTTATTCTACAAACTAACATTTACTTATTACCTATACATACGTGTCTATTGTTCTTTCTTTCTTTTAATGTCTACGATTTCTTAAGTAGTAATTTTCTTTCTGCTATTTCTCTCCTGTCTTCTTCCTTATTTTCGTCCCCTCACTCTTTCCTTTTTTGTCAATTTGTTCCTTTCTCTGTCTCTTGTATCGCTCTGCTGGCTGCAACTTCCGAACTCGCCTTAATAGCTCCTTATCTCCATTATTACTAGCTACGACAATTTAAATAATTTTACTAATATGACTATTTGATTATTACTCTTTAGTTATCTGTCAAACTTCGTGTACACCGTTACTCTTTCTTCAAACACAATTTTTCTCTAATTTTAATTTTCACTGTTGATATCTTCTTGCCTTTATAGTTTCATACACAATAAACAACAACTTGTTCCTTACTCCTTAAGAAATTTTTTTTTTCTTTTTTCTCAGCAACTGATTTTCACTATCCGCTTCGTGTTCTTTTCCTTTCATCTTCTTTAATTTATTTAACTTTTTCTTATTCAATCTTCTTTTTCTGTTTTGACATTTATATCTCTTCTCTCCTGTCTTATTCGTCCATCAAATTTATGTGTCAAATTTTGACCAGTGTAACTTACTATCCTATTCTGTCCCATTTGTATCTGTAAATTTTTCCAATTTTCCATTTCTTTTTTTTAATTATTCTTCTTTGAGTTTTTCTGTCATGATTGTATTCCTCGTTTCTCATATATATACATTTTGTCCTGTCCGTGTTCGGTTATTCGCTGCTCCAAGCTATTCATCTCTTCCTATTTCATGAGTTTTTTCTTGGGCATTATCCTCTATTCTCCTGATGTTTTCCCATAATTGAACAACCCTGCTCTTACATTCCTGTTCTTTTTTTCTAATTCTCTCTAATTTTCTAATTCTTTCTTCATTTGTTCTAGTTTCTTATCCAAAACTCCAGATATTTCTTTTGTATTCCTTAAGATCACTTGTTTTAATTCACTCATATCTTCTTTTCTTTGTTTTTCTTGTTCCTTTTCTTTACTTAACTGTCTCTCAATATCTTATTTTCTTTGTTTTTCTTGTTCTTTTTCTTTACTTAACTGTCTCTCAATATCTTCTTTTCTTTATTTTCTCTTTTCCTTTACATCCTGGAACATTTTCAATAAACATGTCATCTCCTTCTTCTGTCCTGTTTCCTTGCTTTCACTTGTTCCTGCTCTTCTTTAGACATACTTATATCTTCATCCTCTCTTCTTGTCACATTACTACTCCTTAGATCCATATTATTTCTTCTAAATATAATCTCTTCCTATTATCACGTTATAAAATAGCCTCTTCTTAATTGCGCCCCACGTTGGGCGCCATGTATATACAGGGTGAGTCAGTTTTTTGTGGTAGGATTTTAACAATTGATAGAGAATCATTTTTTAATAAGAAAAGTTCCTATAAATCTAGGTCTTAGAACGCTTCGTTTGTGTGATAGATAGGGTTTGTTGATAACAAACTTTTTTTTAAAAGACCAACATATATTAAACTGAAATTTGGTATTAGTAACACATTAGTTATGGTGAATAAAACATAATTCATATTCAGGCTTGTGTTTTGTGTTTATTTATGATTCCTTATAAATATTACGTAACATTAAAAGTATTTGTTTAAGGATGTTTCATTTTATAAAATTTTTGATTATATTCGGTATATATTTAAATTCTGATATATCTTTTTTTATGTGAGTGGGTTTTACTTTGAAATAAAACAAAAATCTGATCCCTCTAAACTATTATACTCGAACTAATAGAAACAATTCTAATCACAAGCAAATGTTTATCTTAAATGGTAGACATACTTGAAAACCGTCCGTAAATACTTGGGCACTCGTTTTGTGAGATCTCTATAATAATGTTGTTTATTTATGGTAATGTGATGGGAAATAAATGCTTTATCTTGCATTAAATATGTTGTAAATTACGATAGTCTATTCCCAACCATTGGTTAACAATATGTGTACAAATAGATAGTCATTCAAAAGAATGGAGTATTATTAACATTCTTAAACGTATCTCACATGAGCTTTTGAAATTCTATAATCAATATCAATCATAAAAAGATTCGTAGAAATTCTATTAATGTACTTACAACTAAATAATTGATGTAACATCATCATTTTCAAGAAAATTGTGAATTTCATTTCAGTTTCAAACTACTACGATATTCTACTCCTTCTGATAGACAAAACTAATAGTGGTTTTAAGTACGATGATTTTTTTTGTGTCGTTCTTGGGCTAAACTCTGTGGAGGCGGTTATGCTATCAAAATCCTTATTATTTTGACGCTAGTAATCAATAATTGGATACGATGTCACTAATACATCTCCATAGAAGTAGATTTCGTTATTTATTAACTCTAATCAACCTGTTCTGTGAGTGTAACTGTAGCTCGGTCGCGGATGAAATGCCTTCGGTGCTAAAAAGTCCAATTGTATTCCAGGGCCTGCAACTGATAATAAGAAAAGGCATTGTGTTTTACGAACCAGTAAAATCCATCGGCTGCCAGTTGTTTAATAGATAATTAAAACAATCGGTCAATTTTACGGCCGTGCAACGAGGTACGAGTGCATATATGTAAATATGTTAGCAACCAGATTCGATACGTTATTTTGTAATACGTGATTTATTTCGAATAAAGCCCGATCTTTATTAGGTACACGAGGAATGTTGACATTATTTATACTAACGAAACAATCGCTAATAAATATCGGTATGACAAGAATTTAATTGCAACAAATTGAGACACTTCTGGGGGCAGGAAATAACTTATCATTTTAAAATATGTACGTCTCACTCGAAATCGGCGTGTACTTGGTTACTAACGGACATAACAACATATTTCGTTGGAAAGTGGAGGCAAATCTGCGAAGGGAATACGAGGTTTGATCAAAAAGTAACGGGAATATTCAAATACAGGGTTGATTCATAAATGGTGACCAAAAATGAAACCTCGTATTCTTCGGTGAGTTTTAAGGAGAGTCTTTCCTATAAAGTTTTTATCTAGGACGCTTTGTTAAAAAGATAGGTACAGGGTGTTAAACTTGAAAAAATATTTTAAATTTTTTAATACAATACCGTAAAGAGTGGCGTACTATTTTATTTAGAAAAGTATGGCACCGATACCCTGTATCTCCGCCACTGGAACATGTAAATTTTAGGAAAACCCCTCAGATTTTGGACAATGTTTACATAAATACGTGCTCAATTTCAAATTGTTTCACTTACTAGTTTTTAAATTATTTAAAAAAATTAACAATATTTTTTTCTGTACCCTGTATCTTTTTAACGAAGCGTCCTAGATAAAAACTTTATAGGAAAGACTCCCTTAAAATTCACCAAAGAATACGAGGTTTCATTTTGGGTCACCATTTATGAATCGCCTTGTATAATAAAAGCGTTTGACTGGAGGATAAGAATTGCATTACTTAAGTAGAAAATGTTATTTTGAGACTTACTCGTATACACTATATAAGTCTAGAGACAATAAGTTCAATAGCAATGAAAGCTTATTTTTGACAACCATGAAGATTTTATTAACTGCTCAACAAATTTTCAAAAAATCCGAGATGTTTTACCTAATTTTCGTTGAATTTCTTAATATTTTTAGTTATTTATATTTTTTATGTTTTCCTTGTATTAAACAGGTTTTATTAATATTTCTAAAAAAAAATAATTCACTGTACCTATTTTTACCTATAATTTATATTTCTCCCATCCACTTTCTTATCTCCCCCCCTCCTCCCCCTTCCATTGGCTGGCTACGCTCTTGGGCGATGGGAATATACAAAGACAACGCACGACAACCATAGAATGGGGTGGGGTCACTCAATAATGAAGACATTTACTCAGATTTAGATACAAGTGCACCAAATACCAGTTTATTTGCAGAATTTATTTAACGGGTACCTATATTCGAGTGAAAGTCAATATATATCACAGGGACTAAAATTGTTATTTTAACAGTGAGGTTCGAAAGCCATAGCCGCCCCTCGCCAAAGTTTAAAGCGAGAGCACCAATCATGCTGTCAAGCCAAATAAAAGACCGACTGCTCCAAAGGAGCAACTCGAGCTCCTTCAGGAAACGGACTTTAATCCAATCAAGAGCGCTGCGTGCTTTTAATGCCCAGCTATGCAGGGACCGACCCTCAATTGTTTTCGCTCGGTCTAAAAATAGCGCAGATGTACTCCAAAGGACTATTCAAATGAGCAGCAGCTCGTATTTAGATATGAAATAATAACCCGGGTCTCCGGGGGAGTGATTGTGATAGATGGTATAATACCGTTGGCACGAGACTCGTCCGTACGAAACAACGGGAAGCATGCGGTCATCGATACTTATCTCATTATAAATATGAATTAACTTATAAAGATAAATTGGCGCGGCTTATGTCATGGTGGATGTCATCAGGCAGGTCTGATGGGCGGCGAGCGTGTCGGGTCGTGACATTCCTCAATTGGATGGCAAATCTGAGAAAATTGCGCCAATTCGCGTAATTGCGGATCCTGCAGGGAAAGCGACACGCGTCCGTGTTTACCATAAAGATAAATATAGAGTACAGGGTGAGTTGGGACGTTCTTTGATTAAATGTTTAAAGACACCACCATTGACCTCTAAACATTTTCTGCTTCGTCTACGTAGCTCTCCTGATTGCTGCATGTCATTATACGTCGAATTAGTGCCTCCCGAGTGTTCACTCTAACTTTGCACACTTCATTTTTGAACCAGCCCCATAAACAGTAATCTAGTGCTGTGTCTGGAGATCTTGGAGGCCAACTAAACCCAAGGAACTGAGAGAAGTGTCAGCAAGGAAGCCTTTGGACCTTGTAAAAAGTACAAATCTACTTGGAGAATAGGACTAGTAGTGGGACGCACAATATTCCTAATTAGGCCGTGGTGCTATGGGATTTATTAGGACCAACCACTAGAAGAAGAAGAAGAGAAGAAGAGAATACCCTACCTTTGAATTTGGAACATGATATAGGTACTCTGATTGCAAATTTTGAAAATTTGTTATTACGCTATAACATTTGAGATTTTTCTTATTATTGTGTTGTGTGCAATTTTTAATTAATGCCAGTTGCAAACATATAATGAACAGTGATTATCTTCCCTCCACATTTTCGCCTCGATGTAAGAAATTACCTTAATGAAGTTTTCCCAAATCAATGGAAAGGAAGACGAGGGCCGCTTGAACGGCCACCACGCTCCCCTGACTTATACCCACTAGAAGAAGATAAAAGAAATGGAATAAATAAAAAAAAATCACTGTGGAATATTAACAAACATTCAGATGGTTCATTTCTCAACCTCTTGAGCCTGAAAGAGTCAATGTACTGCGTTACTGAACACTCCCTATCTTCCCTCGGNAAAGACACCACCATTGACCTCTAAACATTTTCTGCTTCGTCTACATAGCTCTCCTGATTGCTGCATGTCATTATACGTCGAATTAGTGCCTCCCGAGTGTTCACTCTAACTTTGCACACTTCATTTTTGAACCAGCCCCATAAACAGTAATCTAGTGCTGCATCGGGAGATCTTGGAGGCCAACTAATAGGATCACCGCGGCCAATCCAACGCCCTGGAAACATCTCGTTCAAATGTAGCTTGACTGGATGAGCGACATATGCAGGAGCTGGTAGTACTTTGCATTTTCATGTTTATAGGAACATCCTTTAGTAGTACTGTTAATTCATTTTGTAAAAAAAATAGATATTGGTCTCCTGAATCGATTGTCCAAAATGAATCATACCTTACCAGACGTTTGCCGAAAATCTATGCTGAAGACTTCTTCGGAGTGTTGCGTGAGGATTTTCGTATGCTAGTACGGTCATACATGACAGTTCCAAGTATTAGTTATGCCGTCAAAGGTGAGTGTTGCTTCATCCGTAAAAAGTATGCGGGATACAATATTATTATTGAGCCATCGATAAAACTCGATACACTTAGCATCTTTCTGTTGTACGTGTTTTATGCTCTATACAAGGTACGGACATAAGCCTTGCTTGTAGAGGGTTTTTATTACTCTGGAATACCAATTGAGTACAGTTCCTCGTGAGTGTAACATCTTCCACTAGACCCAGAATATTTTTTGCTTCTTCTAAACCAAGACATCTGTAATGTGGAAACCCTTGACGATATTCTTCAACAGCAGCATGAGCATACTCTAAATTTGAATAAATTATGGCACTTTGTAACACTTTGATCGTACGAACTTGTAATCAAGTGTTAAAATAATGCAACATAAAATGACACTGATAAATACCCTACCTTGAAAAAGCGGATGAACTTGCTAGGAAGGGATCCGAGACAGAGTTCTCTCGCCCGGAGCCCTTCTGTGGCACATCTCCCAGTGTGGTCAGGCGGGCTCTGNGCACAATAGGCCTAATTAGGCCGTGGTGCTATGGGATTTATTAGGACCAACCACTAGAAGAAGAAGAAGAGAAGAAGAGAATACCCTACCTTTGAATTTGGAACATGATATAGGTACTCTGATTGCAAATTTTGAAAATTTGTTATTACGCTATAACATTTGAGATTTTTCTTATTATTGTGTTGTGTGCAATTTTTAATTAATGCCAGTTGCAAACATATAATGAACAGTGATTATCTTCCCTCCACATTTTCGCCTCGATGTAAGAAATTACCTTAATGAAGTTTTCCCAAATCAATGGAAAGGAAGACGAGGGCCGCTTGAACGGCCACCACGCTCCCCTGACTTATACCCACTAGAAGAAGATAAAAGAAATGGAATAAATAAAAAAAAATCACTGTGGAATATTAACAAACATTCAGATGGTTCATTTCTCAACCTCTTGAGCCTGAAAGAGTCAATGTACTGCGTTACTGAACACTCCCTATCTTCCCTCGGTTGTAAACTCGTTACCGACGAAGAACAATCCCGGTTTATAATTAAAATGTAGTACCTAGCCCATATTAAAACAGTTGCATTTGCATTATCCGACCTGAGCATTTTCTCTTTAACTCCGGATAATTGCGATTATGACAACTTGACCGCGAAGAAAAAAAAAACGATCAAGACCGCGGCCTCGCTCTAATCTCGCGCCCCGAGCTGATAGCGGACGCTTCCCAAAGCCGTTCTTTTCCAGTTCTCGTCTCTGCGAAGGGAGCGATAAATAAAAGGAATTGAACTAGTTTGCATTCCATTAAATGTAAATTACTTAATAACAACCTTATAAAATAGGATTATAAGTAGCTGTCGTATTAACTTGTCATTTTGGGCAATTAAAAAAATCTCGTAATTAACAATTTAAATTACGTAACCGCACCACAATGTGAGTCATGACGATTTGCAGCGATATGGCGAGGTGCCGTTGTAGTCTTGTCTGAAATTAATTAGAAAATTAGGACAAGAACGGTGTGAGAATATTTACGAAGGCGCAACAGTTTGTTATTGTTCATTGTAAACGAAATCATTGCGGCTGATGGCGTTGAATTGATATTCTTCTGTAACGTCCGTCGTCTGTGTCTGTTGTAGTTTCAATTCATCTTCTGCCATCGTTTTATTGTTTCTTTTGCTTTAAAATCGATTGTTTTCACTGGTAAATTTGTTGGTACATTGTAGAATTATTGGTAAGTTGCAATAGTAACAGAATTGTATTCCAAAACAAGATACGTTTATTGTAATGGCTCATTTTCGAAGTAAAACTCGAAATGAAGATGGGTCATGAAAATATAATTTGCAATACTGCATTGAGCAATTTATGACACAATTTCCATATATAAACATTGATTATACACTTCTTAAAACGGAAATTGTCAAAAAATTTGAAACCAAACACTGTGTTTGCAATGGAAAATCTATTGGCTATAATAAATCAAAGTTCTACAAGTCTGTATTAAAGTTGTCCGCTTAAACAATTATTTTTTTACTAAGTTCACGCATATCCTAAAATGTTCATATTTAGGACTGTCAGTTGGAATTTGCCATAAAACTTTACATACACCCATACAAGGTAACTGTGGATATACATCTAGTAGGTACACCATTACAGTACTGCGAGTGGTTGCTAAAATACATGAATAATAATTTATTGGTTCATATATCAGGTTATGTAAATAGCCAAAACTATAGAATCTGGGCGCCAGAAAATCCTAATACATTTGTAGAGACCCATTACTTAATAGTAGGCGTTTGGGTAGCGATGTCAAGAAGACGTATAATGGGGTGTATATTTTTCGAAACTATAAATTCTGAAAGATTTTGAACCCTTATTTTAGAGCCATTTTAGCACAATTATATCGTAAGTTGCAAGTAGGTTACTTTCAACAAAATGGGACAAGCGCATATACTGCCAAAGGAATAGTTCATTTTTTGAAAGAATTTCAAGGGTTAAGGCCAGGCAGGCCCTTTATATTATTTTTTGATTGGACATTGAATACTATTTTTAAAACAATCATCGTAGAATTAGAAGCAGCAATTCGAGAAATTAACAATATGATCGAACAACCACTGCAAAACATGTATGAAAATTTGCACAGGAAAGAAAATAAATTTGTACATAGCTAGTGAAGTTTCAATTTGTTGGACCAAAAATTGTAAAATTCATTCCGCTCGCTTATGTTATTTCTGTTAAGTTATCCCTACACTGTAAAAAAATTCAATCAAATGTCACTCAATTTTACTCACACCCGATTGAGTGCAATTTTCACTCTATTAGTATGAGTACAACTGAGTGAAATAAACTATTGCACCAGAAATAACTGGGTTTTACTCAAATCCACTTGGTTTATATTATCTTTAAATTTTAATTTAAATATCATTGTATCAAGTCATAAACTCCTAAACTGCCACAGTGGTTTCTACACAGATCTGTTTTAGAGGCAATATTTTAGGTCTCGTTTAAAGGAATTGGTGAACTGATCGGACGAATAGATTTCCATAACCTATATTGTACGTTACAAATACGTAATTATAGATATCAATTTAACTATCCGTTTATTTAAACAAATATTAATTGAGATTTAATATATTGTCTTTAATTATTGTAATTAAATCACTGCATTTAAATACAATTTTCACTAGAATAACCAGATAAACCGATNCCCTGACATATACCCACTAGAAGAAGATAAAAGAAATGGAATAAATAAAAAAAAATCACTGTGGAATATTAACAAACATTCAGATGGTTCATTTCTCAACCTCTTGAGCCTGAAAGAGTCAATGTACTGCGTTACTGAACACTCCCTATCTTCCCTCGGTTGTAAACTCGTTACCGACGAAGAACAATCCCGGTTTATAATTAAAATGTAGTACCTAGCCCATATTAAAACAGTTGCATTTGCATTATCCGACCTGAGCATTTTCTCTTTAACTCCGGATAATTGCGATTATGACAACTTGACCGCGAAGAAAAAAAAAACGATCAAGACCGCGGCCTCGCTCTAATCTCGCGCCCCGAGCTGATAGCGGACGCTTCCCAAAGCCGTTCTTTTCCAGTTCTCGTCTCTGCGAAGGGAGCGATAAATAAAAGGAATTGAACTAGTTTGCATTCCATTAAATGTAAATTACTTAATAACAACCTTATAAAATAGGATTATAAGTAGCTGTCGTATTAACTTGTCATTTTGGGCAATTAAAAAAATCTCGTAATTAACAATTTAAATTACGTAACCGCACCACAATGTGAGTCATGACGATTTGCAGCGATATGGCGAGGTGCCGTTGTAGTCTTGTCTGAAATTAATTAGAAAATTAGGACAAGAACGGTGTGAGAATATTTACGAAGGCGCAACAGTTTGTTATTGTTCATTGTAAACGAAATCATTGCGGCTGATGGCGTTGAATTGATATTCTTCTGTAACGTCCGTCGTCTGTGTCTGTTGTAGTTTCAATTCATCTTCTGCCATCGTTTTATTGTTTCTTTTGCTTTAAAATCGATTGTTTTCACTGGTAAATTTGTTGGTACATTGTAGAATTATTGGTAAGTTGCAATAGTAACAGAATTGTATTCCAAAACAAGATACGTTTATTGTAATGGCTCATTTTCGAAGTAAAACTCGAAATGAAGATGGGTAATGGAAATATCTTTTGCAATACTGCATTGAGCAATTTACGACACAATTTCCATATCCAAACATTGATTATCTTCTTCTTAAAACGGAAATTGTCAAAAAATTTGAAACCAAACACTGCATTTGCAAAGGAAAATATATTGGCTGTACTTACAGAAAATGTCATTGGTAGTAACCAATAAATCAAACTTCTACAAAGTCTCTATCAAAGTTGTCTGTTCAAACAATTATTTTTTTATTAAGTTCACCCATATCCTAAAATGTTCATATTTAGAACTTTCAGTTGGAACTTGCCATAAAAATTTACATGGGTACACCCATATAAGGTAACTGTGGATATACCTGTACATCTAATACACCATGAAAGTTGATTACAGTACGGCGAGTGGTTGCTAAAAGAATGAATAATAATTTATTGGTTCTCATATCAGGTTATGTAAATAGCCAAAATTATAGAATCTGGGCGCCAGAAAATCCTCATACATTTGTAGAAACCGATTACTTAATAGTAGGCGTTTGGGTAGCGATGTCAAGAAGATGTATAATGGGGCGCATATTTTTCTACGAAACTATAAATTCTGAAAGATTTGGAACCCTAATTTTAGAGCCATTTTTAGCACAATTACCGGTAAGTAGAATCTGGGCGCCAGAAAATCCTCATACATTTTGTAGAGACCGATTATTTAATTGTAGGTGTTTGAGTAGCGATGTCAAGAAGACGTATAATAGGACTTATATTTTTCTACGAAGCTATAAATTCTGAAAGATTTTGAACCCTTATTTTGGAGCCATTTTTAGCACAATAATAAGTTGCAAGTAGGTTACTTTCAACAGAATGGGACAAGCGCATATACTGCAATAGGATCATTTTTTGGAAGAATTTCAAGTGTTAAGGTCAGGCAGGTCATTTAGATTATTTTTTGATTGGACATTGAGTACTATTTTTAAAACAACAGTGCAAGCACAACATCGAAGAATTAGAAGCAGCAATTCGAGAAATTAACATATGATCGAACAACCACTGCAAAACGTGTATGAAAATATACACAAGAAAGAAACTCACTTATATTATTTTTGTGAAGTTATCACTGGAAAAAAAATTCACTCAAATTTCATTCAATTTTACTCGATAATGTCTCAATTTCTGTCCACATCCGATTAACTGAAATTTTCGCTCTCTGGTATGAGTACAACTGAGTGAAACTATTGCATCAGAAATGAGTGAGTTTTACTCAAATCCGAGTTACTGCTAACCATCAGTTGAGCGACTTTTGACTCTATTCTGAGTATATAAAATCAATTTAGAGTTGATTTTTTCTCTAATATGATTTAAATTAAACTATTATTGTGTAATTCTTTACTCAGACTTGGTTTATATTCTCTTTAAATTTTAATTTAAATATCATTTTATTAAAGTCATAAACTACTAAGCTGCCACAGTGGTTTCTGCACAGATCTGTTTTAGAGACAATATTTTAGGTCTCGATTAAAGGAATTGGTGAACTGATCGGACGAATAGATTGCCATAACCTATATGGTACGTTACAAATATGTAATTAAAGATAACAATTTAACTATCCGCTTATTTAACCAAATATTAATCGAAACTTAATATATTGTCTTTACACTGAAAGAAATGGGCTTATTAAACTGTTTATCTAGAATAATGTGTATAGCGCATATTAAAACTTTTATAATCANTACGTAATTATAGATAACAATTTCAATATACGTTTATTTAACCAAACATTAATCGAGACTTAATATATTGTCTTTAATTATTGTAATTAAATTACTGCATTTAAGTACAATTTTCACTAGAATAACCAGATAAACCGATATTTGTCCAACTCCAAAGCACACTATACGCCATACTGCCTTCCACCACGCCACGAGAGATAACCTAATAGGACGATGGGAACAGACAAAGACAATGAATATGGATATGAAAAAGGGTGGGATCACTCAGTAATAAGGACATTTACTCTGATTTAGGTGCAAGTGCACTAAATACGAACCTATATCTATACTCAGTTTTAGTTTAAATATAATCACAAATGTGTAAAATAATCAAAATGCCTGATATTGAGTGAAAATGTACTCAATAATTATTACTATTTTTCTGGTTTAATGCGGTTATAAAATATATTTCCTAGATCCTGTATTTTATTTTCCTTCTGAAGAAAATTTACCCGTTTTGACAGCATAAAATGTTGCGATCATTAAAAATCACATCTAGCCATTTCGAGAACGCAAAAGCATTTAACTGTGTTTAATTTGATTTACATTCTATTGGATTCCAGGTTCGATACTAATTAGACACTTATACTTGAAAGTATTAATACCCGGGGAAACAGGTTTACAGTAGTTCAATATGCAATTTATAAAAAGAACAAATCCCGTCTATATATAGACTTAAACCCAACTTATAAATATTTAACGTTGTATATTAACTTGCCATTGTAACGTAATCCGTACGGATTTGGAGTTATGTAACTTGTTTAGTAAAATATAGTAGAATATCGTGTTAGTTTTGACTGAATATGTCAAGACGTTCAGGCGCTGGCACTATGCAAGTGTCAATCAAGGAGGCGTTGAAGACAACTAGAAGTCTAAAATGCGTCGATACTCGCTTGTTTTGTATTAATCCACGGTATTCAACACGCATAGAAGTAAATTCTGATTGATGGATTTGACGCGAAAGTAACGAAATTCCAAGCAAGAGTTGATTTTAAAGTGTGAAAGTGCGTCTTTGATTGAGGGATGCAAAAATTTGATTGAGCGTTGCAAAATGTAAACTATTAGAATGAAAATTGTTTTTGTCAGTTTACATTAGATTTCTTTTAATAATGTGTCAAATGTCACATATTTCAGAAAGCGAAAAATGCTTTAACAAAAGCAAATTACATTATCAACTACATATAGCATCACTGTTATTTTAACTAAGATTTTAAATATCTAAGGCTTTCATTAAACTTACCTCTACGATGATTTCCTGCGACATATGATTGATGAGAAAATCTGTTGATGTCATATAGTCCAGGCGCTATCTTTTTCGGGTTGGGTAAAACGCATGTGATCGGAAATTTTTGCTTTAACGGCTTCTAAATAACATCACAAATGATAATTTTTCTATGCAAACAAAAAAACGTGGGCTTAATTGTTATTGCAAAAAAGTATAAAAAATAGCAAAAAAATTCATTTTTTTTCTTGGATTTCTCGTCCGCAACTTAGCAACTATTCGTTTTAGACAAAAAAGGAAGCGGAAAAAAGTTTTGTAATTAAATTTTGAACAAGACAGAGTTAGTTGCAATTCGAAAAAATAATTATTGTTGTTGCAAAAATCGGAAAAATCATTTAGAAAATTGCAAAAAATGCTAGTTTATTTGTCAATTTTTTTCAGACAGTTAAATAATACCTAGGATTTTATGTCGTATAG